>NC_068365.1:76093209-76110709 GCF_020536995.1 Dreissena polymorpha
CCTAGCGCATCATAAAATAGAAAAGCATAGCATTGATAATAGCATATCAAACATATCGTTAAACAAGCCAAGTATAGTATAGTCACGTTTTGATCGTTGGATTTTATATATCAGTTAAACTTGTAATCGCGATAGGAGTCCTTGCCAGCATAACAATGTGAACGTTCAGTCAGAATCTGAAACGATTTGCGGGTTGCTGTTATAATGTTTCAAATGAAACCCGCGGAACATATGCAAATTAAGGCGTGCGCGTATGTTAGTATATCAATGAGCCCTTCCGGAATGATGTAAGCAACTTGTTTATTATGTAAACAAACACAAATATTTGCAAATGTTATTATCACATTTTAAGCAAAGAAGAACGTATGACACACATATTACTATTACAAATATATTTTTACTATATAATGACATTAAAGGGACTGTCAACCGCGATTTACGAAAAAAGAAAAGTTCTAAATTACCGTATTTTTGACAACTTCTATTTTATATTGATTAAAATATCACGAATGGTAAAATACATTACTTGAACAAAGTTTGTTAAGTCTTCATATTTTCAGTATATTCGGTAATAAATTTTACTGGGTATGTCTACCAGGTAACTACTAGTTAACTGTAAATAACGCAAGTAGATTGATCATCATCGTCACGTGGTACACCCAGGAATGCAAATTGTGAATGCGTAGTAAATTGCATATATTTTATATATGAAATGATCAATCTACTTGCGTTATTTATAGTGTGTATATCGTTATGTCACCTATTTTCGCGATTTAATTTTGATTTCACATCGCGAAATTGTATTACCGAATATACTGAAAATATTAACTTTTTTCAAGTAATGTAATATACCAGTCGTGATATTTTAATCAATATAAACTAATAATTTTTAAAAATACGGTATTTAAAAACTTTTCTTTTTTCGTCAATCGCAGTTGACAGTCTCTTTAAGTGTTTTATAAAATTAGTATATGGGTGATATATGTGTTTGCTGGTACAGCACACACCACCGTTTTTGACACTTGTAGATTCGATTAAAAAGGCATGCGCGTTTCGTTTGTATTATGCAAACAATGAAAGACTTGTTTTCTGTGCGTGTTGCGTTAAACTTACTTTATACTTTATTTAAAAAACAACAGTGTTTTGTGTGCGGTGCATTCGACAATCGTCGTTTGGTCACTAAAATTAATGGGTGTGTGGTATTAGCATAATCTGCAACCATTATAAAAAGTACGCTTGTCACCTGAAATGTATAAATATAACTTGCTTTTAACATATTAATTTACGTCATACAAATAATGTAAAAGGTTTTCTCTCTTGATCATAAATATGGAGTTTCAATGTATCTACATGTGTTTCCTTTAATGATTTAAATATGGTATTATGTACTAGATTGTGTCATCTTTACAGCAACCTGTCTTAATTGATTATGAAATAAGTGGGAAATTTGGAAGATGCATTCGTTGGTGTTGATAGCAACACAAACAAAACATCTGTATTTAAACCGTCTAGTGGTGCGTAGGAGTCATATACGTTTAAACCGTTGTTGAGAATAACCATATTGCGATTGATTTCTCTCCAGCAACGATACATACCGTTGATCCTTTCTTCAAGCAATTAACCACTGCCATTCCTATTAAAAAATAGGACTGACGAAAAAGTTTATTAAACTGTTGAAAGTTCAAGCCTCTGCAATAATTAGCATTTACACGGGGTTAGACAGACAAAACCCACTGTAGTTAAATTGTAGGAAAAGTCTTGGCGAAGTTCTGTCAAATTCATGAACGTTGTTTAACATAGTTTAAATCTCCTTTTCGTCTTTATGTCAATTACTATGATGAACACATCCGTTGTCTGCGAAAAGTTAGACAAGCGTTACAGTTCAAATCATGGTCTTTTCGGCAGTTTCGGTTTAGCTTTTAGGCGTCTCCAACCCTTGTGTCGTCTGTCTTTTAGATCAGGCAACGATACAAAATGGTCAAATCGGAGCAGAGATGAAGTTGGCAAACATGTTTATAATTTTGAAGGATGGAACTTCAAGTAAAGTATACGTTATTAATGCAACATGATATTATATGTCAACTGAACATGTTGCAATGGAGCATTTCTGATGGAATAACAATTTGAATATGTGTAATTAAAGTTTAATTCTAACACTTGTTTGGTGCATACGTTAAGTACGATAGATATATATGTATACATCTAAAAGTAAAATGTATACACGATATTTAACAATTGTAGCCCTACTGACTTAACACAGAATCACGTAGCAGGATCAGCTAAATGCATAATATCTAAACGAACTAAAACTAATAGCATATATAATAAATCTTCGAAATGAATAAAGCAATAATAGGATTTATTTCCTTTTCAAGCAATAGGCATTCAATTATTATAATTGACTTCGTCAGAAGATTTGATGTCTTATGCGGTTAAATAGATGATGTCTTATAAGGTATCGTGACGTAATGCCACACACACGTTGTTTTGAATCTGCACAGGCTTTCCTTCTTTGTGCTACATTATGTCCAAAAACAGTTGTAATACATTAGATTCTAACAAGTAAAACCGACAACATGAGAATATATCGGGTTCCCCTTATATATCAATTTATTCTGGTTTCACACGATAGTGTTACACGCGAGTCCGTTTGCCAAGTATTCGACAAAAATGGCTTTATTTCCTCTATGCATACATGCTTCATGGACAATATTTATAATAAACATTTATAAATTTAACATTCATATGAATTGATTAACGAAACACACCATTAAATATGCTACCTGCAAAGTTGAACGGAAACATTTAAGAGTTGTTTATCGAAGCACACCAAGTAATTTGAGTTCATAATCTTAACTAATACTTTCAAATCAACTGACGAGTATGTACACTTAAGTACAATTTAGTGATCCTTTGCGGACGACACATATAGCAGTTATTTGAAACTCAGTGCACGTTGGCGGTAAATTCCCGGCAGCACTTATTCACTGGAGAGCAGAAAAATCATGCTTATATGTCCACTATTAAGTTGATGTTGTAATAGAAACATGTATATACATTATGTCATCCATACATTAACATATTCTCTAAAGATTTTAATAATATATTTACACCCTATTTCTTCGAGCAAGACCTCACCTGTGAGCGATAAAGAAGGAATGTCTCGTAAAAACAACCTGCTACGAAACGACTTATCAATTCATTTAAGTGCGAACGTCGATGTTATTTTGATGCCTGGTGGGAGCGTACTATCAGTGCGTATTGCCTAATAAAACCGGCGCTAAATGTCAAATCTGGCAAAACAGATAGAACCTCTGTAGTAAAAGAGGAGATACAAGTACTGTTGTCACGTTTCAAAAGTTAATAAAGCTGTTTTTCTCTGCACTTTTCTAATAATAAAACATCGACTGAATTGAACACGTTAATTTTTCCTTGATAGTATGTTATTATTAAATTGTAAAATTGTGAACGTCCATGTTAGCGGCAAAACATGCATACGTGCCCATCATATATAAGAATAAAGTATCTGTATAATAAACCTACAAGGGTAAGTTTTGGTCGTTACAATAGGGTTGAGATTTCGTATCAAACGTATTAACAAGTCCACACGTTCAAATTTTACGACTGTACAATGACCATGCTTAAAGTTTGGTATAAATTAAGCGCACTTTCATTTTCAATAACATTACCTCTGCTGATTCTTAAACATAATTGTTTAATAGCGGAAGGGTTTCTCGTTAGTGCAGATATTTCAAAGATAAAGCTGCCTTTTTATTAGAATGTAAATGTAATAGCAAGTTATGCAGAGTTGTAAATTATATTTTTCAATCCTCGAATACAAGTATATAAAAGTATAACATGTCAAACATTGAAAAAACAAACAGGTGCTGCTGTAGCATTTTAAACAAATTTTATTGAAGTCATAAATTTCAACACAGTCATGTATGAAACATTTGGGTTATGAGGTTCTCGTTACATTGGAGACAGACGTATATTTGATGTTTTGTTATTCTAAAGTGTTATGCTATGTCTATGTTGTCATCATATTGACCGTTTGTTCTAACGTGATGTTGCCTGGTTTACTGAACGATTATTGCGTCTGATATTCAGATTGTGTCTTAATGACATGAACTTACCGTTTTAAAGGGTCCTTTTCACAGATTTTGCCATGTTTTGAAGCTTGACTTTTCTTGTTTTATACTGATAAATGTAAACATTAGATCTAAAAAGCTCCAGTAAAAAACAAATTTATAATTAAAGACAAAAACTCTCAGCTAGGCTGAAACCAATGTTCCCTGGAGTAAAAGTATATTGCTTAGACCACTTGGCAATCTGTGCTGATACAATTATTGATGATGTTTTTATACTTTATATATGCAATCCTCGTAGTATCACAAACTATAACGAAATCAACCGAACTCTTCAAATTATGAAATCCTATCGCGTTGCAACGCTTTATAATTTTCAGGTTTTTAAATCGCCAAAAGATGAATATAATGGATATTTTAGAGCATGGTTAATGTTCAGTATTATTGTTTCCTTTAAAATTTCGTAACTACAACGGATATTTCCGAAGCTGAAACATTAAATTTACCAAAACGTGAAAATGCCCCTTAAAAATAGTAACCCAACGTTTACTCAATCTGTCAATTCAATGTCTCTCGAAGTACTTGCTTCTTATATTTACTACACATTAATATTGCATACATGTTATTATTTACGTAACGTATATACCTACATGCCTATGATACAATCAAAGCGTCGAAGGCACTGATTAAGTTGTTCGCTATTGCATACTCTTCGGCGCAACTCAGTTCTTGAAATTATTTTAAAGCTTTTTATATCGCAAGTTTGAAATAAACACAACCCATGCACATTTATAAAGAGTGTGTCTTAACGCACAGGTCGAGATGGGTTTTTTTTCAAATCATTTATAAAAAAGATAATTTAAGCTTCAGTTTTTTTAAAACAGTGTTTAATGCATATGCATTATTTGTCATCCCTGAACCGGTGACTCTGTTTTAACGAAAAACACCATGTTTGTGTTGTGAATGTTTTCGCGCCCATTCTTCCAACTTTTCATCGCAAATATTATACTCAGGTTTAATATAGCCAAGTTCGTTCGTTAAATTGTGTTCTGAATACGACCTGAACTATTTCGAAATGTTCAAATTTGTGACATGGTGACTTTTCAAGGCTATATCTTAATAAAAAGAAACGGTATTTCACTTCCTTTTCAAACCCATTTTTCATTAGCGAGAAGAGATTTACAGGCAACCACACGCTATAACGTATTCGTCAACTCTTTGTTTTGAAAATACACATTTTATGGGAAAAGATTTTTGTAAGACGCGCAGCAATTTAGCAATATGAACATTATATCACGGCTTATATAAAATAAAGGAAACAACAACGCTCACTTTTATACCAGAAAACAGTTGCTGACATCGAGAGTTCGTTTTTGTTTATACAGTAAGCTGATTGCACATGATGTATGTTAAAGTAATATATTGTTTTACAGCCTATTTGGATGCAAATGTTAATTGGTATTTCAATCTATAGGTATTATTAGTACTTAACCCTGTCAACTGATTTTATAATGAGTGACATTTATAATGACATATAATTAGCCTCGCTTTGATGATTTAACCAAATAAACCACTAGAGTCGGTAATACAGATGATCTCCCTCCAAAAAAGGGCCGATTGATTGTACTTAAAGCTTTCATAAAAAAATTAATGTTCTTTACTGTTTTAAAATAATGGTATGTTTTGGTCTATGAAATACTGTATTTTCGTGCTTGATTATGTATAGTGTATTATATATAGTTTTATAGCATAGACGAACATGTACAGGGTATCCCAAACTACATTATAGAACATGAATAAATGAATGAGATAAATTGACTTCGTATGCAACACATACATTGTTTAAAGAAGAAGTTGTTATAACATAAATATAATATTATGTTGTGCAGGTATGGGTTAGAATTTGTTAATGCAATACACTAATATATGAATTCGAACGAGTTCGATGCATTTATTACCCATTCAAAACACGTATATTAGACGTGTAAAGGTATGTTTTACTTAAGATGATGGTATAATATAATCGCGTAATGGTATTCCACAATGACCTAAAATCAAACGTTAAATCGCAGTGTTTGGTATATTGTTATACATTATTAGGATAAATGGGATCTGATACATAACGATACAAAAACATAAAATGCATCTAAAAATGTGCTTCGATTAAATCGTTATTAAAGTAAAAATATGACCTGTTTCAGTGCTAATTTACATATATTGCAACATGCTCTACGTGAATAAAACTGTATATTATGTAGTAATTATTCATGTTTTGCATAAACAGATATTTAAATGTTGTACTGAGCCGACCTGTACGTGAAGTGTTTAACAGTCTTGTCCGCTTTTTACAAAGCCAGTCATTATTTTAAAAGGACAACGCAATTTTATATCACATGAAAGCCCCACTATGTTTGAGTCGGGGTCATTCGCTTTGTATTGGACAGTGACACATAGTCAATTAATACATCGTTATGACAACAAATAAAGATTATCAAACATTATACAATATAACAGTCGCAGCATTCTTTGTTGTGATAATAATAGCTGATACGTTTCTTGCAAAAGTTACTTTCTATATCAAAAATGCTAATATGCAGCACGGAGCTTATATTGACAGGAGTTGAATCGAGTATTTGACCCTTACTGTAGTAAAATTCGAGTTTATGCAAAAACTAATCATCCGATTTTATTGGTTTATTTGTTATCATGTTGCTTATGAATTCCTCTTTAAACAATATAACTTTTAGTATATTTCCGTTGTTATTAATATATTTATAGCGCGTTAAACAACAAAAAACATTTTATGTTGTACCCGCGCGCGTTTAACCGTGTCGTAGCTTAGTCACGTGACCGGTAGCTATCGATTAGCGTACATCGAATCGCCGAGGTTATACATTTTTATGTACCCACTTACGTCTTCTTTTAAATTATACTTTCATTTCTCGGCCGAATTTGACAAATTATATATCATTAGATATATACAAATATATGAAGTTTTTCTTCTGATTCTTCTAGGCAGCCCGGCGAGTTATAATTTTAACTTTTGCAAATATCATACCGTTTTAGAATATAAATTTACGGTTAACATGTTCGTACTTTTTGCCGATTTGTAGCGGTTATATTTGGAGTTCAGTTTTTAAAACTACATTTTGCTTAGGAGAATAGACTTCTGTATACGATAGGAAAACAAAAGGGTTAAAATGAAAGTGAATAAGGAATGAAGGCGTACGAAAGTAGCGCGCGATCCGAACGTTTGGAGTTTTAGAGTCTAGGTTGACATGTTCATACTTTATACCGATTTGTAGCATTTATATTTGGAGTTCAGTTTTAAAATTAACTCTTGCAAAGGAGAGTAGAATTATGTATCCGATGGTTTAAAAATAAAAGTAAGTAAGGAATGAAGACGGAAAAAAGTAGTGCGCGGTCTTAACGCACCGAACTGATGCTACGGTCTTAGCGCTTATGCTTTGTTTAGATACCGGTCATTAAATTTCCTTTGACATAATTATTATATTTTTTATGGAATAAATTGAAATATTTTGTTCTAGAAACATATCAACTACGCTAATTATTATTGAAGATTACTAAATTAACGATTACAGCTATTGTTTCACAGACCGGGTGTTAATTGTATGATAAGACAGCGTATATAGCGGACCCTGTTGATATTTTTCGGCTTTGCATACTTAAAAAAAAACGGGTGTCAATACATTGACCGTTTGTTGTTTATTTTCAAAGAGGTTATTATGTATAATTATATGAAAGGTAATTTACCTTAAATTATCAATTAATTAAAATTATTTAAAGATTCTTGACAATCCTGGCCGAAAAATGGCGGTCATTAGTTTGTGTTCACAGGTGGGCTTTATTCGCAGGTACAATATATAGAGAAATCGTTCGGGAGGAAATCGTTGTGGTCTTTATGGACAGGTGGTCTCTATTAAAAGGTGGTAGCTGGGACAGGTTGGACTGTATATCAAATGGAAGACATTAGACTTGACACGAAGGTAATAGTAGTTTAAGTAGCTGTAGTAGTTATACTATTACCATTTGTAGTAATAATGTAATTGTTAGGATTTGTATCATAAATCTACTACTACTACTTCTTCTACTATAACTACCACTATACTCTCTCTCTCTCTCTCTCCCTCCCTCCCTCCCTCCCCTCCCTCCCTCCCTCCCTCCCTCCCTCTCTCCCTCCCTCCCTCCCTCCCTCCCTCCAGGAGGGAGTTCAGGACGCAGGACTCTCAGGTTAAAACATCACTGCAGGACAATTAAAATATGGTAGGACTACAGACACGGATACAAACAAACATGTTTGATATGATAAAATATACATATTTATCTATACTGTTAAACATATGATACTGAACATAATGCACAATTATTGCAATAAGTTGCCAAACCATAATCATACATTGCTTGTATTTACATGTGGTTTTGTGACTTATGTCATACAATAATCCAATAAACTATTTTACATGTTTTATGAGTGCATGCGTTTATGAATGTTTCCTGTTCGATCCCCGGTGATACATCATTTGATAATATACTCATGTGTATGAATGTATGGACCATAAGCGTAGCCACAGGCAAACTTGATCGAAATCAGTTGTAAAAATAACAATCTATCATAGGACACTCAATTGAGTATTGAGTAAATCCTAAATATAAACCAATCATTTTAAAGAAACGGAATATTATATAATAGTAAGTAACCATGAATTGGTAACAAATAAGAGCAGTTAACTTAAATAAAAATGCTTGTGTTAATTTATTAAACACGTAATGTTCATTTGCGGTGAATAATTGCACGCAGCAATTAGTCACAGGAGAGCAACAAATCTTGTCAATGTGAACATTCCTATAATGCCAATGGCATTGGCCAATGATTTCAAATAGAAACAGGCATTTATGAGTCGATAAACCATGCATCAAATATGAAATATTCTAAAAGTCAGCCGTTTCTGTAGTATTTAAAACATATTTCTTCGTGCAATACCACAGTGACAACGATAAGAAAGGAATGTCTCGTCTCGCGAGTATGACCGTCTAAGAAATAACTGATTAATGCTATTAAGTACGAAACCTCGATTCTGTTTTATGCTTACTAGGAGCGCAAAATAAAACCATAGCTTTCAAATAATCTGTCTATACAGATAATGCCTTCATCTTTATAGCGTAGACAGCGTAAAATAGTGAAATTGTGTTGTCACAAAGACATAGTTGATTAAGCATTGCCACAATCTGTGTTTATTCCATTGCAGTACACTATACGTCGTATTCGATATTGTGAATATATTGTGTAACCATAAGACCCCGACATGGTTTGGCACGTTTATTTTCTCCTGGTATTATGGCGTGATTGAATTGTTTTAAGACGCGGTACGTGTAGGATAACGGGAACATACTCTAATACATAAAATTTTGTTCTCTGTATATTGGTATGTTTTTTTCTGCATAACGACCAAAAAGAAGGTTTGGGTTTACAAAACGTTCATAGTTCGTGTCAAATATTTTAACAAGTCTACACGTTTCAATGGTACTTTCGTTAAAATAACTTACATAACATTTGATACAAATAGCCTACTTTCTTTTACAATAAAATTACTTCAGCTGAGTGCATACCGAATAAGTTTAGGAAAGAATCGTTTGCCATAAGTGCCGATGTAAATAAGTTTACCCTGCTTTTATATTATAATTTACATGTAATAGCCAGTTATATAGTTATGATGCAATAACTAATGAAACTGTATATGACTTACATATATATTAATTGATATTTAATATGTTAATGTAATTAAAAGCTATGTGCCGTCAATTCGAGCTTTTGTTTAAATCTTCCATTTGGATGTACTGGATGAATAAGAGGCTTTTTTGATACGTATATATACACTTCTATATTCTCATAAAACAGGTTGCACATGGTAACACTTATTCCGCTTTGGTTATGTTCTTTGATTGATTTTTTGTATTTGTTTATAATGACATGTAGTATGTAACATGCCGTCAAGTTTAGTAAAAAAACTGCAAATTATAATTCTGAGTTCTCTTAAGAGCATATAGGGTAGCACATTTTGTGTTAATGAAAGCTCATGTTATCTCTATATATATACTTCAAAATCACATGTTATACATATTCTGGTTTTACCTTATATATTAGCATGCACATTGTAAGGTAATGCAGAACATGTACGCAACCAGCACAAGGATGCACAGCTGTTGTCCGCAAATTATCACGAGTGTTTAAACCAAACAATATTTGACATTATTATACATGCTCACTTTGACTTAAAATGAGTTCATGTTTGATTTAGCAAAAATGTTTTCACGCACAAACATGCATTTTTTTTATAGCAAATGTCATATTCAGGTTGTATGGCAAATCATCCGTGAGTTTTAATGTCTTTTTAAGGCATGTAATATATAGGCTTGTTGAAAACCATTATCGACTGAATGTTTACAAGTTATGTCTGTATAAAACATATGACCTTATACTTAGCTTTTCACAAGCGTGTTTAACAACCGAGCTGATTATTAAACACGCTACAAAATATCCGTCAACTATTTGTGCAGAAAATATAGATTTATTTTCAGGTACTTGGTTTTGTAATGATATGCGACGTTTTTACAATATGGAACATATCTATATAACGGTTAATCTAAACCCATTTATATACTTATAAAGGAAGTTTTGAAAACAATCATCTGTTTGTATCATAATATATGGTTAAAGATATACTGTACCTATTATTTTATAACACAGTAACTACAATGTGGACAACACGTTTACGACATGGACTTCTGAATCAACAAAAACACTATTTAATAAAAATAAAAATGGTAATATGTAATAAAAATGAAATGTAATTATAACCAGTACAGACAATGTAGAGCCATATCGGATGCATTTACACGCTTAGACTGATTCAGTCAAACTGGTTATTTTATGACCAGCGTCATGCGTAAATGAGTCTTGTGTATATACTGACCAGACTACGCAGGCTGGTTCGTAGCTACGCTTGCAGCATTTGACGTAAGACCCATATTCGCATGATGTTTCTTTATATGACTTCTCTGCCATTTTGCTCTTACAGAGTTTGTACAGAGTGCTTGCCGTTTTTAAACCGGAGCGTTATAAATTGTTAGTGATTTTTGTTTATACAAATGTTCGTAATAACATGATGATGTGGAATCGAAATATAACTGAAAATTCTTAGATTAACTCCGACGGATTGTGCGGAGATAATAGGAATATATCCATCATAATTGTGTAGTGAGACAGAATAATGCAATTTATCATATTGAGTGCTCTACCATGCAATAACCTTCAGATGTAATTAATAACATACCATCGCAAATGTAACAAAACACTATTCTGTCACAATTACCATATACACACAGAGTGACTACTATGATAGTGAACACTGTTACTCTATAACACGTGTTTAAAAAAATAGTGCTAATGGTGTGAGCATTCCGATAGCGTGTCAGACACAACGACACAGCCAATGCAGTATTGTTAACATTCACCGTTTTATTCATGAATCTTTACTGAAAGATCATTAAAAATGGGTACTGTACATTTGAGTGCGTAGCCTATTCATACTCGCGTTTTAATACAAACACATCTCCCTTGTCTTGGAGAAGAACGCGACATTTTTGTACAGTTAAGCGTCCGATTGCGGAACAAAACATCAATGCACATCTGTTTAGTTTATTGAAATACTTATTTAATTATATCATATGAAGTTTTCAAATATAATGAACGCATTAATATCGTAAAAAAGATGAAGAGAGGTCGCTATTTACAGTCATAAGTGAGTCATGTTCTGCTCATATGACATTCGTAATGATTGGAACACGACTACTGAGACAGTAAGTTAAACAACAAAGATCCCTCGAACAGCACATATTACTAGATTAACATTTTGAATATTGAACTTGTGATCATTGAAGTCTGCCACTTATAATTGAAAGTGAGTCTGAAGGCGGTTCGTTGAAATTGAAAGGGACACGTGAGTACTGAGTGGGTGATAAAAAAGGCATATCACTGTTCGGAGTAAAGACAGGACTGTTTTATGTTGTGTTGTATTTTACAACACTTGACATGATCGATGGTGCTTTACCTAGATAATTGTATTTTATACAGCATTTGCAAATATGTGATGGTAATTTTGAGAACATGACGGTTGCAGTGATTTAATTTCGAGTTTCTTAAATGATAATTGTTAGCGCCGGCGTTCTTTTATGGATTTAGCAATGACACTATACTGCAATACAGATTGGCTATTTGAGGCAAAAAATAGTTTTATTTATTCAGCGACATTAACTGAATCATGCTATGAACAGTGTCGGTATGAATAAGCACATTAACCATGGATAAGTAACTAAAAATAGACTACACATTTTATTATAATGTCTTATACATATTGGCCGTGCGCTATGAAAAGGGGGTTTGATGCATTCCCGTAAATTGTGGTCCCAGATAAGCCTGTGCAGTCCGCACAGGCTAATCAGGTACGACCTTTTACGTGTTTATGATATTTTTCATTAACAGATAGTGTATTCTTAGCAAAAAGCCAGTTTAAGCAGAAAGTGTTGTCCCTGATTAGCCTGTGCGGACTGCACAGGCCAATCAGGGACGACACTTTACGAACATGTTTTAAACCCATTTTCAACGAGCACAGCCCATATATTGGAGTTATAATCAGGCGCAACTGATAAAGATCCATTATATTTGGTATATGTCGTGTCGAAGTAATAAATGCGCAATGCAATACTAACAAATTGCTGATTTATAACCAGTTCCTGTAAAGATGTACTAATTTATATTATTGATTAATTTAACTACAGTCACACGCTCGATACGAAGATCAATACCAATACGATATGTCTGAATTCAACGAATACGTTACAATATAAAGCAATACGCATGGCAAAAGCGAATGCATGCAACGAAACTTATTGTTCTGAGAAAGCTTTCACGAGTCTAGACTACATTTTACAGCCGTATGAAAGGGCTCAACGATATACAAGAAGAGGAATGCAGAATCAAAAAAATGACGAATACATTGTCCGTTGTATTAAAGTGAATACTTGGTTTATATAATTGGAGTATTCAAGCGTGGAGAAAAGTCCGGTTTTATTGCGTCGTATTTTGAGTTAAACATATCTTTAGTGTGCAATTAACACTCATTGTAACATAAAAACTTCACGAATAGAACTGAACACAATAGTTTATTTTTTACTTAAGCATGTGCAGCTCATCGTCATTAACATACATTTAAATAACAGCATGCGTTGAAGTACACACAAAAACACACATCATTTTAAAGAATAAATATTCTAAATAAACACGAAATACACATATTTCGTGAACATATTTCGTGAGAATGGTATATGGATGGGTTTAATACACAGTGGTCACACAATGTTATGCATATAGGTTTACACATTTAGGTATAATGACATATTTCTGACCTTATTTTTTGTAAAAATGTATTTCTATTTAACACTACATATATATGACATTTTCTCTTATTTTAAAGCATGTTAAACAATACATGGCTAGCTTTCTTAATACAGTTTTGTTTGAGCTATTAAGTAATTTAATAAACTTGAACATATTTGGCCGGATTCTATAATATTTCGAAATTAATGCATTTCTAACATCATTATAATAAGGACATTTAAGAACAAAGTGAAATTCATCCTCGATGTCATTCAGGTTACATAATATACATTTGCGTTGATCTCTGTCAATATTCTGGTGTCTGCCCGTTTTTATGGATAATTTGTGAGAGGACAAGCGTAATTTAGCAATACAATTCCTATGTGTTTTGTTGTCAACAATATCAAGATACGATGATATTTCAAAAACCGGTTTGAGTTCCTTATATAGGATCATTGAGCAACTACACGACGTCGCACTGACATCCCAGTTGGTAATATACTGGTCTCGAAATCTGTTTTTGAATAACGGAATAAAGTGATCAGTGTTAACAGATTCGGGGAATAGCCATACATCTGTGAAACCGGTTAGGTTAAGAATGTCCCGTATTATACGAACAAGAACATGGTTCCTATAATAAGGCTGTTCGGTTTGCAGACATTTTCATCAGTTAATCATATGTGCGCTTGTTTTATTTTTCTCACAGCTACCTGTCCTGCTACAAAGAAGAAACACGATCGATACTACATGCATGTAAAGCATCATCCTATTTTATAAAATAGATTCACCAACAGTGTTTACTATCACACAGCACAATTAAGTTTTGAACTGCTGCTATTTGAGACGACTTGACATGAAAAGCGGTGCAACCAGTACAAGTTCGCGCGTTACATTTGCGGTATCGGAGTTGTTTTTAGCCTTTACTTAATATGATATACTCTACTCTATCTCTATACTATATTTTATTTGTAAAGCAACATCTTTAGTATATAACATTCTAAATATGTAACATCTTAAACATGTAACATCTTAAATATGTAACATATTAAATATGTAACATACACACATCTCCAGAAACAATATAATGATAGAAATGGATATTACTACCCATTAGCAGTTTATAAAAATTGCATGCACTACAAGACAATACAGAATATACGATAAATACTACAAAACACAATTAAAGCAGGGTTTACACAATATGGCGGTTGATTAAAAAAACATTTCTTATCAAAGGGGATGAAACTTGTTGACAGGTCAACAAATCATCAAAAGCGTATTTTAAATTACAAGATAAATATGTTTCACGGACACTGAAGTTATATAATTATTTGACGTATTTCTTCATTTTACACGTTCAGGCATATTTACAAAAAGTGGCTGCATAGACCATGCGAATAAGGACGTTTTAGAATTGTGATTACGTCCTATACTTCGTAGAAAGAATCAATTATATGCAGTACATGCAATCAATTTAAATCAATGTGTAATTTATTTTGGCAAAGTGTGATGAAACGCAAGCACCTAAGCCGCTTTAAACCCTGAGTATGCTTTGCCTTCATTGTTCCAAGATGTTGACGAAAGCTGAACTACTTGTAATTTATTTGTTGTTTGTCCTGTCGGTGTAACAGCACAAAGCGCAGTTTCATTTTCGCTGCAACACATTGATCATTCCAATGCTTTGCTCGTGTTTTATACATGTTGTTTCCTGTATGTATGTATTATGTGTCAAGTGATTTTGTCAGGTAGGACAGTTTGGCAATAGTTCACATGTCATCAATAGATGACCTCGTTCTGTACCATGTCTCTTTTGTTTTTGCCATTAAATTATATAGACTTTTAATTTGATAATATTTGGTACTGTGATGCTTGAGCTCAGTTCTCCATATATGGAATACATTATTGTGTATAGATGTATATTCATTAAGAACACCACGTGGTGCTCCCGTTTTAAATAAGGTAGTTAAGTAGGTCTTTGCTGTTCCTTTGTAAGACTAGATATATAAATGGTTGACGAAATGAAACTTGTCAAATTGACAGATAGCTCTCAGGCAGTATTATCAGTGCCGTTCTCATTTGAAAATGGCGATGACCCCTCCCCCCAAAATAAAACAAACAACAACAACAAAAACACTCACATTCTACGCAGATTTGTCCCAATCGCAGATAATAAGATTCTGTTAGAATGAGTTTTATGCATAATTGAGTGTGGGCAGTCGCTTATCATTTGCTTTTCCAGTTTTAATTTTCAGAAAGCCATTTACTTTCTTAATTACGAAAGCCGTTTTAGAGAAGATACATTTTGCATAAGTTCAGCATACGAAAACAACGTCAAAAGGTAAACAGTTTGAGTGGAAATCAATTTTAAAACAAAGGGTATTTTGAACAATTGCACTTCCTTCAGTCATTACTTTGTGCCACAATCAGCAACGTTTATCTATGTCTCGAACAAATTATTTAACAAGTTTACAATACCGGTAACACTAACGTAACTGAAATCGTTTGACGAACCTTTCCTAAAATGGACTTAAACTGGTGCAAACAGGCAGTGCGCTGTATTGATTGTTTAAAGCCGTTGAAGCCGACGTCATCAATTTTCGTCTTTATAATTTATCGATAACCTGCATGTTCTCGCTGACATTGTGTAGGCAATTAGTCGCTTGCATAGGATACAAAACTAGCCATTAATACAAATGGGTCGTGCTCTGTGAAAGGGGGTTTCATGCATGTGCGTAAAGTGTCGTCGCAGATTAGCCTGTGCAGCCCGCACACGGTAATCATGGACGACACTTTACGTTTGATGATATTCCTCGTATAAAGAAATATCTTCTTGGCGGAAATCCAGGTTTTCTGTACACGGGAAGTGTCGTTCCTGATAAGCCGGTGCGAACTTCACAGGTTTATCTGGGACGACACATAACGCACATGTAGTAAACCGCCTTATATCAGAGAACGGCACGAACGCATATGCTGATTAAGTTTGTGACGTGTATATATTTAAAAATTGTACAATACCAGGCGCTGTTTGTAACACACGTCTTTCGTTTTCACATACATTACACGTTACATAGCATTGGTTATCTGAACGGATTACATATATTAATTGTGTAAAGCTGACAAAAGTTTATTTTGCAGAAATATTAAGACATGGTCCGATCACAAAATGTCTTATTAATAAGAATACTATTGTATTTTTTTTATTTTATTTACACATATATATTTCTAATTTTTATTGTCGGCTATGCGTAGGGTTTGACGCTTTATTCACTGAATTATATTGTTTTCTCCAACTCGGTGACCCAAGCCTTACTCATGTTTACTTAAATTAACTGATACAGTAGATGTATCGACAGTAGAATGTCCAATTTAATTAAACATGCTAGTTGTTTTTATATTTTATTTACACATATATATTTCTGATTTATTGTCGGCTATGTGTAGGGTTTGACGCTTTATTCACTGGATTATATTGTTTACTCCAACTCGGTGACCCAAGCCTTACTCATGTTTACTTACATAAACTGATACTGTAGATGTATCGACTGTACAATGTCCAATTTAATTAAACATGCTAGTTGTTTAGTTGGTACAATATAAAAAACAACCACGAGGGTACCACATCTCGGTATTAGCTAAATAAGGCCTTTTGTGAAGCGGTGGTCCTCGATGTTATAGGAATGATAAAGCGACACTTAGTAATAGTTTGTATAGTATTTCAAACATATTACAAGTCAACTTGTTAAGTAGTAGATTTTTTTTCTGATTTCGTTTGCTTGAAATACAAGTTTACATTCATAATTGGTAAATGTACCGTTCCATGATCGTTTCTCGGTTGAGTTTAAATATTTAAAGTAGTAGTAGTAGTAGTAATAGTAGTAGTAGTAGTAGTAGTAGTAGTAGTAGTAGTAGAAGTAGTAGTAGTAGTGGTAGTAGTAGTAATACTAGTAGTAGTAGTAGT
>NC_068365.1:76115709-76190068 GCF_020536995.1 Dreissena polymorpha
TATACTAACGTTCATTGAATCGTATATCAAATGATTGCATAATTAGTATTCTTCTCACGTAAAATAAATGACTGAGATCATACAATATTGGAAGTTTTTTTATGTAGTCTTTGAAACTTACTGCTTTACATCGACCGATCGAATACGGGTAACTCAGATTTAATCATGTCTATATACGGAATATATAGTTTAAATATACCCGTATTGTATAGGGAATTCGGTTCTTGCTTTAAATTTAACAACTAGCACATAAATACAGCAATTTGTATCCTGATTTTTTTTTTCAAGCCTATTTTTTCTTATTCTCGGATAAAATTTTACATAAAATATGCGATTTATTGAATACCACTTCAATCATGACACGCATCCCGCATAATTTTGTGTTAGTTCATGAACTCATTGATTTAGTGTGTCATTTACCAACTCCGTAATCAATTATGCCAACATAATGTGTGTGTCATTTTAAATCATTTAATACAACACAATGTAAGGCTATATTTCATTCTCACGGATCATGCCTAGCTCCAAACAAATGTTTAAGAACGAATATATGCCATTACAGCGAACATTTTCCTAACAATCCATCGTTATCCACCCACATTGACATAAGCCGCTTAGTTCTATGATGTACAACCGTTATTGATATCATATCAGTACAAATAGTCAGAAGTTGCGAAATAATCTAGCCTTTGAATAATTCAGTAGATGACAGATAGGATTTCCAATTACAAACATCATCATCGAATTAATAGAATGAATTTTGTTTTGGAATCCACACGCATTATATCGGAAAACGCTATTTCAAACACTTAGTTCTTGTACAATGTTACGAACTTGTTTTTTGCATTTTCTTTTTCGACGCGAAATTATAAGCATGCGCCATTAATTAAAACATTAAACGAGACTTAGCTGTTTTAAGATAGCCCTTCTGAAAAGTTCAGGGATTATTAACAAAAATGCCTCTTACTTAGTAAATGTAGGCGCTGATTTAGAGCATTGTTCTTTACAATGTGTTTATATAATTGGCAAATTTAAGCTATGTATGTTGCGACATTTTTAATCTCTGTTTGGCTTTAATTAGGAACATCTCCGATAAAATAAATCTAGCGTTGCACAGTCAACTAACTTTAATGGCAAGGAATCTATATGATGACTATGTTACTTTCTGAAGTTCTTGCATTTTGAAAACAATTAAGAAATAACTATTTCAAGACTAAAAACTTTATATAGTATGTCGAGTGATATAAAATGATGTCTATGTTTGGGTAAAACATGGGTGTTTCGGTTGAAACGGAAATAGGTTTGTTATTGGTTAATCTTAAAATACATAGAACTGCGTGGATAGGGCAGTGCTTTATTGTTAATTCAAATATCGTGATTATACAACGTTGTATATTTTTAGGTGTTCTATAAAAAATGAAATATCTATGTCTGTGATTTTACTACATCTGAAAATAATAGAATATCTTGCAACATGTTCAGGTCCTACATTGATTGATTATGTTCATATTGCCTTCTTAATTTATTTTTTAAATCATGTGCTTTAACAAAAAATGTACATGCTATTGTATTGTCTGTTATATTTACTACTTTTTTATCATTTAAATGTATTATTTCCGAATTCTGAATCAAAACCCAAATGAACAGAATTCTAACTAATACTGTATCACGGTGGCATACATAGGATATCGAGTAATTATGTTGTTATCCCATTGTTCCCATCAACAGCAACGACCTCGGCACTTATTTCCGAGAAGTAAAATAAACAAGTGTTACAAACACATCGTGTTTCAAAACCGCTGATAAGACCATTCAAATCTAATCAAAGCAGCAATTTATGTGTGATATCTTTCATCAGACCAACACGTGCTATGGCGGTTGCATTGAACGTACGTTCGGAATGTGTCTTTATAAATACTCAGAAATGTCCAAATGATAACTCGACTATTTTGTTACATCCGATGTTAACATTTTCTGAAATGTATAATGCAAAAGTATATTCAAGATATTATGAAACTCATTACGTTAATGCGCGAATTACTATTTTATGCAACGATTAAATTATATGAGGAGATGGATATGTACTCGCCTAACTGCAGTTATAAAACAAGTGTGCTAATCGTTATGTTTTATTATTTACGCATTTATCATTGCATTTTCACATTACATTATCACAGTACTTTATCGTAACCTTATAGACTAATGTCTTAACGACGATGACGGCGGTTATTACAAAAAGAAAGCATGTTTGTTAACTATTAAGTCATATTTCTATGAGCCGATCATTTTTCTGTAGGCATTTGTGCACATTTTCGAATCTCCATACCATGTCTCGCTTGATTTCTTTACTTTAACTATCGAGGATGGATTGAACATGGGCACTTCACAATTTCAATTTGACGTGACATGAACCACAACAGTTAATCTCCAGCTTCTGGAGCAGTATTGAATTCCTATTATTTACAATTAGTTGGTCCTTTATATAAGGCAAGTGACCGATTGCCAAAACAGTACAAAACAGCACAAAACAGCACAATACAAAACAACATTAATACATATAAGAATAAAGCTGGGGTCGACGCCTTGCAAAGCATTGGGTGTTTAAACCAGATTTAGAGCGCTCAACCTCACACTTGGCCCAACAATATTTATGATACATTTAAGTGTAAATAAAATTTAACCTCATAGCATTGTAACTCAAATTAAACAATAATAAAAGGGAATTAAAACGTATTCAATTTAATTACCATTTAAGTGCTCAATAGTAGAAAAGATACCAGAGCAAGAGAGTTACAACTTTTTGAGGAACGATGAAATAAAACTACGAACTAGTGTCAACTACGGGGTCAACTACATTCCTTCTTTATAGAAAAGATTTATGAATATAGCGTCATGAAGCAAATATTTCAGATCATCATCGCGCGAATACAGGAAGAATCAGCAATAATGGGTGTAAAAGATCCATGTTACAATGCTTGGTTGTTTATGTGACTGCTAAACAAATCAAACAAGAAACGCCTGTCAGAGAGAACACACAATAAAAATTGAACGCTTTAATCTCAATGACCTATGCATGTAGATACAAATAGTGAAAGTAAGAAGCGATGACGTCACACACATCTATGTAGCCAGGAACAAAGAAAGAATATGGTATGACGTAATTGACAAGCGAAGACACGATGACGTGAACAAATTCAGGGGCAGTGCTGTAACATAAAAATAAAAATATTAAACGGGCGGTACTAAAAATTGAATTAATAATAAAACAAGCTTAGGTAATTAAATATTTAAGAATCAAACGTTTAAAATGGTAATTCCATTAATGATTCCAAATTTTAAGAGAAGACAGATATAGTGATTCGAAAACAAACAAGCACGTTTTTTAAGTACGTTAACATCATATCCTCTTGATAAGTTTATTAAATTGAAAAGTTTAATATAAACATTTTCTTTACGATATTTTAATTTTCGAACACGCTTCAAAACATCTCCATAAAATGATGGGTGGGAAATTCCAATAGTTCAATGCCGTTTTAAAGAAACATTATATTTAGAAATTAAATCATCATACTTTGAGTGAAATTTAGCGAATTTACTTCTAAGGTTATGATACAAAAAACCTTGTTTTAGCAATTTCTTCGTTAATATACGATTACGATCATTAAAATCTTAAAACATTACATTTTTGCATTTACATTGACAAGGTTTTTACATGGTAAATTTGCTTTATTTGATTACAAATTTCTTTATCATATTTCTAGGGTTAAAAATAACTTTTGTAAAGGACAAAGTAGTGACGGTGGAATCGACGTTATATATGACATTGAATTTTCTTCAATAATTGCGTATACCTGCGTGGGTTTATGGTGTAATGCCAATGAAGGTCTCCTAAATACATTTTGTTATATTATGTGTAATATTATTTCGCGAAATGTTGAAGAAAGTAATCATTAATATATAGCTCAAAGTAAAGCCCCTGCCTCGGTTATTATATACGCTCGAGATGGTTGGTGATGACCTATGTACAAAAGATTCCTTAAGCTATCGCAAAACGTTTAAACTACATTTATTTATAAATAACATGGATACTGTTATTCTAATAGAAACCGAGCATTAGTTACTAGTGTTCGTTCTACCTACAAGCAACGCATACTCGCGCTGTTAATGTTTAATACAGATTTTGTTATCTCTGATGATTTCTTAATGTTTTGTATTGATATACACAACCATTTCTGTCACCGTCTTAAAAATCTGCCTTTGTATCTATCTTATAAAAAACTTATCATGGGAAACGGGATTCATTTTGTCAATTTGCATCGATAAGCGAGTATTGCTTATTCAGGTCGGTATGGTTGTACATTGATTGTTGCTGCGTATTAATTATTGCTGTGTTTGAAAATTGTGACGATGAAACAACGCGTTTAAAATGTGTTATATTATGTGAATATCGGGCCTTTAAAAAAGGCTCACAAACCGTATGGGTATAAGTGCGCAATCTTAACAAAATGAAATCGTGTACTATTTTGCTCTCGTATTCACACAATATAAGCATAGCAAAGCTTCTATTAAGCGATTAACATTGACCAATATCTGCTCATTCCTGTTTAAAATGTTCACCGAGTTTATTTAAATTTAAAAACAGGTACTTTCACACAGTGGTTAAAATAGTGAACGTGTTGATATCGCGTTAATGGTTTATTCCGTTTTGTTAAAAATGCGTTTCTTTGACGAGAAATATCAACATATTTTTCACTCATAATATCAACAATATCATTTATAAAGAAACACTACCGATAAGTATATGTCGTATAAGCTATAGTCGTATTCTTAATATGTTTATAACATATATGCGATAAAGTTATTTCTATACATTTTATTATTTATATGCTAGGTTTATGTCATAAATAATTAAAACTCTATCATGCAATCTTTGCGTTTTAATACGGACACAATGTCACCATTAATACAAATCGAGTTCAGTTATCGATTGCGGGGACTGAATCAAATTAATAACTGAAATTTAATGAGTTTTCTCTGACATTTTGTGCGATGTAAGGCATAATAACTACTTTATCAACCATTGTTTTGTACCTAAACACACTTGTGTATAAAACGAATCGATCATTACACCGCATGCGTTATCGGTAACGTGTCTAAAGCTATATTCCTTTCGATTATCGGTTTGTTAGATAAAGATTATTATGTTGTTGACTGCCACAGTGATTAAATATTTCTTTTTGAATTGTGTGTGTGATCTTTGTTTATAAACTTGATATAGTATGATTGATATATAGCTATATTAGGTATTCGGTGATGATTTAGTAATTATTTATATATCGAAATCGTATTGCTTCTTATATAGTTTAGCATATATATGCCCACTACAATGTGGATACATGTCGTTTAGCGTTTGCACTTGGAAAAGTCAACATCATGTAATAAAAGACGCGGCTATGAATTACACTATTCCATACTGGCAGTATGTATTTATAGTCGACATCTCAAATATTGATTAAACTTTGTGTGCATATAAATATGACGCCGGTAATACCATTGTCAAGCGTATGTTGTTTTTCCATCATTTTTAATGAATACTAGCGTGCTTGTTAGAAGATCGTTGTATTTATGCATCGATTGCAAAAATAATCATGTTATTGATCATAAAATAAGTTCGTGATTTACTTTTAATTGCGAGCTATTTTGTAAATGTCAGCGTGCAAGGCTGTAATTTGTCAGCCACATGCATTATACTGCAAAACTTCATTTCACATAAAATGTTGGAATCAAGTAATTTGTTGATGCCAAGTTAAAACTGTAGCAATTATTTGTTCGTGGGATTGTCGCTGCGGGAAAATATTTGTTTGCTTTTATGGTATTACGTGTCATAATTTACAAAGTACTTGCCTAAACATAACGCTAGTTCAGTTGTAAATATCAGATTCGGTGCAAATGTTAATATGAGCGTTGAAACTAAATATTGATGTACTATGTATGTTTACCACAGTTGTGATTCATGTTAACATCAGCTCGCCAAAACTGATAATCGGGTCGTTAATTTTCTTTACAATAACTAACCTGTCTTCATAGAAGATCAATTCAATCAGTCAACGGCCGCGAGATAATTGACATTTGAATAAGTCATAAAATAATTGATAAGACTTCCAATTACCGATATCATCATCGAACTCATAAAGGAATGTGTTTTTTTGCAAAAACATTAATATTCTGAAAATGTCAAAGCACCCATTAATGATTTCGCGAGATGACCTTGAAAATGCTGCGAATTTGTGCTTCGCTTTTGCTTGCGATCAGAAAGCATGGTTGGATACTGTTTTACCAACAACCTATTTTTGATTTTGATATGCAGCATACTAACGAATTTTCTTTTGAAAAGAGAACACATTTTTATACATATATTGTGAAGAAGGAGAAACAGCAACATAAAATCCGTTTATTGCATCATATTTACAAATATTAAAGTGATTTATTAACTATAAAAAACATTCGATTTCAATAAAAATCATATGGAGTCCAACTTTAATGGGCAATTCTGCGTCATTACCATATAAACATTTCTCATAGAAAAAAAATTCGCTATAAGTGTTCCCGTCTTATCAAATTCACAAAGTTGTTAGGACTTAAATTGATTTCATGAGTTCATACTTATAAACAGTTCAAAATTGTTCTGATATACTGAAGTGCCTATCATATCATGGACTTGCATATTCGTTTCAATCAACGCACAGTTTCATTTAAAAGACTAACATGTGATTGTTCAAAATTCAACGACTTTTATGAAGGCACGAATCGACATACCTTAAATAAAAAACTACGAGGCCATTGGTCAGTCATTATATACAAACATACATGTAATTACAAACACAAAACCAATATCCCTCTATAATGACAATGCATGGATAACATCGCGATAACTTTATTCTGCTAAGAATATTGTACAGGATGATGAGCATTAAAATAAATTATTTAGAAGTACCTATACATACCTAAAATATGCAATTCATTTAAAACTCATATCGAAACACTAAACAATTAAATAATGACGTTTTTTGTTATTTCACTATTTTATCCAACGAGGAAATATTGGGTACAGATTACCCTTGCCTTTTTTAAGACCTTAAGTCGTAATGTTTATTAAACAGGAAACGTAATGGGTTTTATTACCAAATATTAAACGCTGACACCAGTTGGAATTAGTTTACGAAATTCATATTATATATACTAGTATGAAACAATACAATGATGTCTCAATCGACGTTTTATTCTCCTGAAACGCTTGGTCAAGTATTATTCAGAGTGCAATAGTTTTCGTAACATGATCCTTTAAGAAGATCACAATTGAAAAAAAAACAAAAAAAACTATTACACATAATCATGCAGTTACAGTTTAGATTCATCAATTGATGATTTAGGTATAATGACATCAATTAACCTAACTGTAACATAACCTATTTTCCCACTCACTCACTCGGGAGACGGAACACAATGACCTACCCCTCTAGACCTGCATCTTCGTTTCGAATTAATGTTGTGACATAAAAAATAGCCGTTGAATAATACTCACTAACAACACTTTTACACTCGCAAGAATTCATAAACGCACACACGGACGCAGTCACCCGCGCACGCAAACACGCACACCTCAAAACAAACGCACACAGAGACATTTCAGATTATATTTATGTACAATATTTGCAGCGTGTAATGTATATTGATTTTATTTGAGATACACTTACATACACACGTGTTTGTTTAAGAATATTGTGATATTATATTAAGTATGAACGTGGCAATCACGATACACTGTTATTATTTTTATTTTATTTTTATGATACGTATTGAACAATTAAAATTTATGTCTTTGAGCCCTGTAATGCGTTACATTTTTTTACAAATGAATTTAAGTGTTATACCATGTAAAATGTAAAGGTTTGTAGGTTAATGCGTATTATTACACACTGTTAACATTTACATATCAAAGCGATGACTACCGTTTTAATTATTACATAGTGTGTAATGTTAGCATAATTATATATTCACTGTCAGTTGTAATTCGCCTTTGTCAAATATTTTTAGCCAATGAGGACGGTTCTCGACGTCATAATGACGCTGGGATTCAATATCCCTTAAGTGCTTTCTTCTCGTACTGCTTCAACATTGATTCACCTATCGCCTATTTTCGAGTAGTTTTGGTATATATAGTACAAAATCAAGTGTTAAGCTCGCTGTTCACAGTCATAATAAACTCTCTATTTGCTACGCTGTTTGAGTATACCAATAATCCAATTTACAATTGCTAAAATCAAACTTTTACCCTGAATAATTACATTTTAGTGTTGTTAAATATTGCCAGTATATGCGTATCCTTTTTTAATGTTGATGCATATGCAAATGCACACTATTATAAGAAATTCTACATTTACAGATGGCAAAACTGGATATCGAGGCGTTCTATTTTCATCCCATTGTTGTAATCATTAACAACAACCACCGCATTTATTTCCGAGAACTTAAACAAAACGCTTGGTATTAAAACACATTAAGTGCCAAGACCGCTGATAAGACAACTTATATCTAATCTCAATAGCAATTAATGTGTGCGCTATTTTTCATCAGACCAACACGTACCGGAGCTGTGGTATGAAGCATATGTTCTGAATATGCCCTTATTAGTAATCCAACAATGTCTGACGTACATAATTAATTGCAGCTATGCAACAGTTAAGTCATGTGATTATGATGGATGTATACACGCTTGTCTGCAGCAATAAGACGGATCTTTTTATCGTTATGTCGTATTAAGAACGAATTAATCATGTTATTTCAGAAAGCAGCTCGTTAACCAAGATTCGATTCATTCATCCGGTTATTGAATTTATTAACAAGAGCAAGGGCTGATGAATAATTACAAGAAAAACCTGCTTTGTCAGTTCATATTTATTATAATGTTTTAATGTGATACCTTACGTAAACACATTTTATACTCTATATTTGAACAATAGAAAACATATGAGGGGAACACTCCAAAAATATAAATGGAATTAAATGGTCAAATGGCGGAATATAATTTACACCAGACTAGCACTAGAGTAAATAAACCTCAGCTATAGACTAGCACTATAACCCAGTCATGTCGAGGAGGCGACCGGAAGTACTGCCCCAAAGATAGCCCAACCCCAGTTGCACTATTGATTTAGCTTCTCGTTTATGCTATAATCGCCAACAGACAATCCACACCATTTTATGCTATTTCGCAAATGTATGCAATTCCTATTTCAACGAACACGTTGCTGGTTCGGAAATATATATTATACATGCGCAATCGCTAAGGCCATCCGCAACCGGCCAAATAAATTCTCGTTACGCCGCACCGTGCAACATAATATACAACTCCCTTAATTTATTAAATGAACATATCGCCGTTAAATGCTAATTGCGTGTTTTTAGAAATGCCTGCGAGTACCAATTATTTAACTCTATATTAAATACATTCCATAGATAAGCCGGCATTGGAGTTGCTGCCGTGTTCGTAAACGGGCCCAGTCTCCGAAAAAGCTCTCATCACGTGACCATTGCATAATTGTTTACAACGCCATTTGCCTGAATGATGAAAAATAATGTCATTACCAGCCTAAACACAGGCTTTCTTACATCTGCACATTTCGTTTAAATCATGTTTACAATATGTTGTCCCATAGTGCCGATTTAGTTCGTAAATACACTCCGTCTGCTTTATTAACACATTTTCAATACTCGTATAGCCCGCCCCATGTTAACTTTACTATTGACCGCTTGTTTTCACGTAGTTTAAATTTCAGCTTTAACTATCGTCTGCTATGATTTATTTTACCCTGTCAATATAAAATGCCCGTTAGCGTTTCATTCATGGGCGCAGCTAACTCTTTATTTATACATGCCATTGACTTGCACGTGTATAATGTGTCGTGTATTTCCAGTTGTAATGCATTTTTCACACACGCAGCCACGTTTGTTTCGTACCGATATCGTATATATTATAAATGTTGATAACTTGCTAGTGCACAGGAAAAAAACTTAAAATATATCTTTAAACGTACAAAGTATTAACATTAATCGATCAAGATCAAAAAACAACCACACTGATTGTGCTATTTAGTAGTTCTTCTTTGTTTTGAAATGCGCGGAAGCGGACATCATGCGAAACCGGCGCTCACGTTACCCAAAGCGTGTATAGGTCACAGGTTAATAATAGTCTGGAGGATGACGTTATGTACATGAATAGCCGACCAATCACGATCGAAATCACACCCCTATTATGAGTAGTTAAGCTTCACGCAAACCGTACTTTCTGTCTCCCTTTACAGAAATAAAATTGAACGGCCTTGGCAAGATCGTTGGTTCTGAATTATTATCATCAAACCACCAGGCAAGGAATATATATATATATATATATATATATATATATATATATATATATATATATATATATATATATATATATATATATATATATATACATATATATATATATATATATATATAGATATATATATATATATGTAATAATTAGTGCTTAACAAGAGAATTGGAAATAAAATTTCACGAATAACATCATCACACGAAATAAACATCAAGATATCCTAATTTATTATATACCTGTTGAATGCTTTTAACAAAATACAGGTTGTATCAATCGTTGAAATAAAAAATCCCGTATTACGCTACTCGCTGTTTCCAATTCCGTATTACCATACTACTATTTTTAGAAGCCGGACTACTTTTTTGACCCATTTAATGACGTCACATTATGCGCACCGAATATAGGAAACCCCCCTTGTTAAATCTTCGACCCATTTAATGACGTCACACTACGCGTAACGAAAATAGGAAAGCCCCCTGTGTAGTATTATTAGATACGTCGTCTGCAGTTTGACCAGAGAGTAAATATGGCCGAATTTTCGACCATGGACATAGCGGAATGGTCATCGATCGGTTTATTTCACTTAATTGACGATAGTTTTTTTGAAAATGAACTATTTGAAACGGCTGTTCATAATTCTGGAGAGAATGAAAATGTCAGTAGCACTGAAAATACTGAAACAAGTGCAGTGTCCACTCTTTTAGAAGCAGGTATCCAGCTGCCCAATGAAAGTAAGTCTGATCTGCATCAAAATATAGATTTAAGTTCACAAGACCAAAGAAATCAAATGGAACAGATGAATTTAAATAGTCATGCTCAAGGTGAAACACGTAAACAACCAACATTTGTACATGTAACAGAAGATGAAAAGACAAATTTTGTTCAAAGTATGAAAAATGTGAACACTAGCCGCAAAACTGAATTATGTATGCGCCATTTCCAACGCTGGCTATCAGAACCACCACGCAATGAAACAAGATCTGTCTGTGACATCATGACCACTGAACTTGACAACTACATAGGTTCATTCCTCCTGTCCATTCGTAAAGCCGACGGGTCTGAGTATGAGCCTGACACACTCACAAGCTACCATCGAGGCATTGACCGGTTTGTAAAAGAAATTCATATTTATACACCAAAAACATAGTAGAATAAAGTGCTCAGTGTATAAACAATCAACATTGAATCAAAATAGTATTTCAGTGATGATCATGCAATGTTGTTGTAGTACTGTATTACTCACTGCTGTAGAGATAGTTTTAACCTATATATTTAAGCTTGAGTCCATCGAAAGCCTAAGGCTTATATAAACACTCTCGAGTCCATTTTCTTGGCTTAGAACCATTACTATGTGTCTTTGTGAGAGATCTTAAGAACGCTTGCACGATGGTGATCGAACCCATCACCTCCCAGTGGCTAGACGGACACCCTATCCATAAAACATTAAAACATGTCGACCTTGCTGTTGAGTTAATTTACTACATCCAACATAAAGTGATTAAATTAAAATATTTAAACAGCATGAAATGTTATAGCTGTGTAATTATGCTTTATAGTTGTTACGTTAACCTGATTGGTTATTGCACACATCTATGAAAATAGAATTTAATTAAGTGGCAAATAAATGTATAAAAGTTATTAAACAAAACAATATGTAAATTGAATATTAACTGCACAATGATATTAACGGTTTAAAAAAATAATATCTCGAACAAAATGTAAATAATGCCCATAATTTTCAAATTATATCCAGTTAAAAAAAAATCAAATAATTCTGTACATGGGTAAAGTTTAAAAAATAAAAGAATGAAAATCAAATGTTTAAATGTGATTTTTTCCAGATATTTAAGGGAAAATAAATATTCCCACAGCATTTTGGATGACAGAGAGTTTGAAACTTCTCGAAAGGTTTTGGCTTCCAAAAGAAAGGAACTGAAGCAAAAAGGAAAAGGAAACAGGCCCCATGCTGCTGAAGCCATTACCTCTGAAGAAAGAGGGATTTTAAAACAAAAAGCAGTAATTGGACTTCAAAGCCCTAGACAGCTGTTGAATCAAGTTTGGCTAAATAATTCAAAATTGTTCGGCATTCGTGGTGGAACTGAAAGTCACAACCTTAGATGGGGCGACATCAAACTGAAAAAAACTGATCAAGGAAGAGAATACCTTGAATACAATGAACGGTTGACCAAAACACGTACATCGGAAACCAAGTCCGATCAAAGGGCCTTTCCACCTAAGCAGTTTGCTCATACCAACACAGATTCATGCCCTGTTGAAGCGTACAAGGAGTTTGCTCATCACAGACCGAAAGAAGCTCTGCGTGATGATGCCCCTTTCTACTTGTGTATAAACTATAGTCGACATGATGGGTCCAACAAGTGGTATAAATGTCAGCCCATGGGTGAAAACTCCTTGAGGTCAATAATGAGAACGATGGCCGAGAGGGGCGATCTCACAGGTCGGAAGACAAATCACAGTGCCCGAAAAACAACCTGTACGACTCTCTTGCATAATGGGGTTGCTCCAACAACAATTCAACAGCTAACTGGACACAAAAATGTGCAAAGTGTTAACAATTACGCATAGGCTTCTCTCGAAATGCAAGCAGCCATGTCCGACATATTATCAGAAAATCCTGACCAACAACAAATTATGCAACTTAACCCTAGGCCTACCTATGGTTCTGTCATCCCGGCATCGGTGCGAAACACATCTATGTCAAGCAGCAACAAAAACACATCCAACGCCGCCATTGATGATTCCCACGATAACACAAATCTCCAAGGTGCACAATTATTCCGGTGTAACGTAACCATCAACAACTACTATGCACACTCTCCATCGAAGAAACGCAAGAGAATATGCATAGTAGAAAGTGACAGCGATTAACTGTTGGTGAATTATAAATCCAGCTGGTAAATCCAACAACATGTGCTTTCAACACGCGAAGATTAAAACCTGTGTGTCCCCTGTTCAAATGTGTACACGTTAGACTAATTTGCATAAACTGTATTCATGCGCGTGTTATATAAACTACGGCGTTCCGTTTGTATCATTGTGTTGTATGTTTTGTTAAAGCAAAAATTACAATTGTTAACTGTTTTCGTTAGTTGCTGTATATAATAAATGGAATATTACGCTAGTCAATTGTTCCAAGAGTTTGTATTCAGTCTCGTGGCTTGTGCTATTTCGCATCACACTCGAGGCTCCGCCTCTCGTGTGATACGTCATCACACAAGCCACTCGACTGAATACAAACTCTTGGAACAATTGACTAGCGTAATATTCCGTATATATCCAAAAGATACCGAGTAAGAAATAAAATATAATCGGCAGTAAATACGACCGGTTAAAATTGAAGAGTTGAGCTTTAGAATGTGTCTGACGAATACTGATCAATTCTGGTCAGTTGAGATAACTGAATTGTTGTGAGAAATATCAACTCGGGCGGTTTTAAGCAATAATGCAAGATTAACATATTCGCCACAACAAATACATGTCGCTGTGTAAGCGACGCGGACACGTAAATTGATACATGATCATTAGTTTGTCTATAGAATATATAAGTTCTTTGAATATTATCCATTTTAGACAGACTTGAATTAGTTGACTTAAATAAGGACCCAACAACAAGGAAAATTAACGACACAAAAAATGATCGACAACTTAATGGATTTTCTGGGGATAGAACATGAAGGATATGACAGCGTAATTAGACTGGGGAAAAAGTGAACTATATGAGAAACCAAGACCAACAAGAGTAATATTGAGAAACATTGTAAACAAGAAAATAATGCTGAACAAGGGACAAAATTGTCACAAAACCAGGTTTTCATTGTGAAAAAAAAATCTGATAAAGGGAGAAAACTCAAACTGAACTTTTGAAATGAACAAACAAAATTAACCCCCTTTGTAAGTTTGTTTTTAAAAAAAAATCTATTTTTAGTCGTGGCGACCTTGACATTGGAGATATTGACGTGATTCTTTCGTGCGACACACCGTCCCATGATGGTGAACAAATGTGGCAAATGATTTTAAAATCTCACAATGAATGACATAGTTATGGCCAGGACAAGCTCATTTATGGCCATTTTGACATTTGAACTCAAAGTGTGACCTTGACCTTGGAGATATCGACGTAATTATTTCGCGCGACACACCGTCCAATGATGGTGAACAAATGTGCCAAATGATTTTAAAATCTGACAATGAACGACATAGTTATGGCTCGAACAAGCTTGTTCCGCCCGCCCGCCAGCCCGCCAGCCCGCCAGCCAGCCAGCCAGCCAGCCAGCCAGCCCGCCCGCATTCGCCAATCTAATAACCAGTTTTTTCCTTCGGAAAACCTGGTTAAAAACCTACATAAACTCAAAAACATGGACTGTACAAATGGTCTGAGCAAAATTGTGGTGACCCATGACACGGCAAAGGCGGAAAAGGAGCCGAATAAGGAGCTCATTGACTTAGCAAAGGAGAAAACAAGCAACGACAACTCGGAAAAATTCCACTTCCTAGTGCGGGGCCCACCGTGGGCAAGAAAAATTGTAAAAGTCGCCAAAAATGATTAGAAGCATAAGGAACTGTTCATTTGTTCAATACTGTTACTGTTACTAATTGTGAGGATAAGCATCCTAAAAATGTTGTTAATTGTAAGGATAAGCATCCTAAAAATGTTGTTAATTGTGAGGATAAGCATCCTAATGTAAATAAGCTGGGTTTTTCAAGTTCTTTTGGTGACAAGCATTTTAAAAACGTAAATAAGTTGAAACCTGTTAGTCAACATGGTGATAAGTATAAAAATCGTAATCTGAAATGTGTGTATTCTAACGCAGACAGTTTTATAAACAAACTAGATGAGTTTAAAACTAGATTTATGTCAGATAAGCCGGGCATTATTATGCTAACAGAAGCTTTACCGAAAAACAGCAGATTTGAAATTACGAAAAGTGAAATTTCGCTAGACGGATACGATATGTTTCCTGAAAACTTTCCAATTAAAAATCTATGGTATAGTGATCTATGTAAATAGTGAACTGAAAGCGGTAGAAGTTGACACCAATCAAAGATTAAGTGAATACTGTTGTATCAAGATTAATCTTAAAGATAACGATAAATTATTAGTGGTATGTGTTTAAAGAAGCCCATCTGCAGACATAGAAATTACGATTTATTGAACGCATTACTAAGACACATTAGCAACCTTGAAGAAGAATCATTTTCCCATATATTCATTACGGGTGACTTTAACTTCCCAGCCATTAATTGGGAGGATAGTGTAACAAGGGATTCAGTAAGTTCAATTTTTTTGGAGTGCATAAGAGACTGTTTTTTTGAACAAATAGTAGATAAACCAACTAGATTCCGTATTGGACAGGAACCATGCATTTTGGACTTGATAATTACAAACGACTCAAACAATGTACAAAACATTAATTACCAAGACCCCTTGGGGCATAGTGATCATTCAGTTATAACATTTGACTTTGTATGTTATACTCAATATTCCAATACTTACACAGTCAAGTTTAACTATAAAACAGCTGAATTTGAGAAAATAAGAGAAGGAATGACCTTGGACTGGGATAAATTATTGGAACACAAGGACACCAATGAAATGATAGGCATATTTATGACCAAACTGAACAATGAAATGAACGAACACATACCAAAGAGAAAGAGCAGTGTGAGGAAAAACAGCGTGCCACTTAGTGAAGAAATAAGAAAATTAATTAGGCAAAAACATCGATCATGGGAAAAGTACATGCAGCATTAGAACGAAGAAAACTACAAAATATATACAAGGAATAGAAACAACGTGAAATCAATAGTAGCAAAGGAGCGTAAAAAATACGAAAAGAAAATAGCGGAGACATCCAAATCTAACTGTAAAAATTTCTGGACATATATAAACTCAAAAAGGAAAACGCGTAGTGGAATATCCGAGTTACACGAAATGAAAGATGTGGAATTATTTATAGCTAATAGTGACCAAGAAAAAGCAGATGTTCTAGCAACATTCTTTTCTAGTGTATTCACACAAGAAACTGATGAAAACTTTGATGAAATGGAGAATATAAACTTTGAGAGTCTGTCAAGTGACGATGAATTTAAACCAGAGGACGTGAAAACCCTATTAAACGAGCTCAACACATCTAAGTCTCCAGGTCCAGACCAATTTCACACAATTGTTTTGTCAAAACTGTCAGACATAACCCATATACCTATGTGCCATATATTCAACAGCTCTTTTAAGTCAGGTATTGTGCCTAATGAATGGAAAATTGGCCAAATTACAGCATTATTTAAAAAGGGAGATTAAAAATTAGCCTCAAACTATAGACCAGTCAGTCTCACTAGTGTTATATGCAAACTGATGGAAAAATTAATTCGTAAACGGATAGTTGACCATATGAACTCTAATGATTTATTCAGTGATAAGCAGTTTGGATTTATTGGAGCCCGATCAACCAACCTTCAGTTACTAAAAGTTATGGACCACTGGACTAGTATACTAAATGAAGGAGGCGAAATTGACACAATATACACAGATTCCATGAAGGCATTCGATAAGGTCCCACACAAAAGATTAATATACAAATTGGAAAAATATGGCATCAGTAAACAAACATGTAAATGGGTACAGAACTTTTTAACCAATCGTAAACAAAGGGTACAAGTCTATGGGAGCTATTCACAATGGCACGACGTCACCAGCGGCATTCCTCAGGTTTCCGAACTAGGACCTATCCTATTTGTGGTGTTCATAAATGACTTACCAAAATGTGTGAACTGTAGTGTTTTTATGTTCGCTGACGATACAAAAATATACCGTGAGATTTCCACCAAAAATGATAAGTTAATTCTTCAAGATGATTTGGATAACTTTTTGAATGGAGCAACACATGACTGTTAAAGTTTCACCCAGACAAGTGCAAAAGATTACACATTTCAACAAAACCCCCAGAAATAAGACCATATACTATGCCAAAATATGAAGGAGGCCTCGTTTCTCTAGAAAGAGTTGAAAATGAAAAATATGTTGGTGTAACAATAAACACAACATTAAAATTTGATGAACACATACAAAACCAAGTAAATAAAGCCAACAAAATGATGGGATTAATAAGACGTTCATTTAAATTTCTAGATATTAGAAGCTTCAGATTATTATTCAAGACCATTGTAAGACCACATCTGGAATATGCGAGCAGTGTATGGAGTCAATCAAAAATTAAAGACATTGATAGCATTGAAAACGTCCAACGTAGAGCAACCAAAATGTTACCCAAACTCAAGGATAAGTCATACGAGGAAAGACTTAAATTTATTAAACTACCCACTTTGAAAGTTCGTAGACTACGGGGGATATGATTGAAACGTACAAGATCTTGAACAATATCTATGACAAAAGAACAACAGTTGGAATGTTTACTCTGAACACAAACACAAATAGAGGTCATCCATTGAAACTTTTAAAACACAGATGTGCACGTGACATTCGCAAGAACTTTTTCTCCAATCGCATTGTAAACATATGGATAATTTATCAAGTGCTGTCGTCACATCCAAGAACACGGATACTTTTAAAAGACTCCTGGATAAACATTGGATCAACCACCCGATGATGTATGATCATAACTGTGACTATAATGTAATAACCGGAAGCAAAACACCGAGACTACTAAATAGTGAGGACGAAGAAGAGGCCACTACAGAGGTCCCAAAGACCTGCGGTGGTAAACCACCTAAGGTAACCTAAGGTATAAGATTTCGTTTGCATTACACGCGTGTGCCTCGTGCTTACCCACGTTGTGACCACGTGGTAACCCATCGGCTGTGCAAAAAAAATCACAGAAATCAACAACCTCACCGTTTTCGGCGTTATCGCCTGTGCGTTTACGTTTTGCAGGTGGTGCTGCTGCGGGTGCCGCCTCTTGCTGTGGTCCAGGAACAGGAGCTGATGCCGGCACTGGTACCGGCGCCGTTTCCGCCGCATTCCTTCTACGCCATCTGGACCTTCGCCGGGGCCGGATCAACTGCCGCTCGCATCCCCCGCCCCTCTCTCTGTCTGTTTCGCTACGGCTTGCCCAACCCGTCTTCGCACGCTACGACCTCTACCAGACATTGTAGATTTACATTTTATGGATGTGTAAAAACAAGTTTCTCAGTCGAAGCTATTTAGCAAAACGAACGAGATACGTGGAGCACGAGCATATATACCGTATTAGTGACGTCAGACAGTCACTACTGAAATCGATGTCACGCATGATTTATTGTCGTCTGCTTGTATCTAATGATTTATACGAGATTTAAACCTTTCATTTACCGGAGACATGTATTCGCTACTTCAAATAAAAGAAACTAATTTTTAAAGAAATTAATGTAAAGTATTTCCATATTGCAACATTGAAGTACTACATGTCAAGCTTATCAGTTGACGGCATAACGACTATTACGGCGTTTTTGTTCAATAATAATGCATGTTTTAGTCATTATCAGCTCAATTAAGGCAATCCAGTGTATAACTCATATTATGCATACTTTCTATGAGTCGATCATGTTTCTGTAACCATGTAGGCAAATTCTTCTTGCTATGCATCGCTTGACTTCAACTATCAAAAGTAAATTGAATATAATGCATTTTAAACCATATACACGTGACATTAACATTAACCACAACTAGTATTATATGTATATGCATGTTCTAAATATATATAGTGCATAATGTCTATGTTTCAAATTCACCTGGCTAACATCTCGAATGATATAATTGTCATTATCAATTGAAAGGTGATTCCCATGGAATTTTTATTTAGTATATTTCGATTAATTGTGTCATATTTCTACGGGTGGGTAATGCATACTTTGCTTATTAAAGGACTTGATGATAATTAGTTTCAAATCCACTAAACATTAAACGTCTACAGACGCAATGCAAACACTGCATAAAGCCTATGCTATATGTTCATATAGAATATATGTTAATTAAACAATATATAATTTCTATATTCTAAGCGTATGATATTATATATATCTACGCATTTTTTAAGTTGTTATGCACACGTACTTGAGTGAAAGGGGTAATACAAATTTAGTTATCTTTAATAATGTTGAGTTATGATGAGACCGGTAATCAGTGTCCAACCTACAAGAAAAAATCTACTCACGCTGTAAATCTTCAACAATATCGATTTTAAATCAGCTGTTTTCGGAATGTTTTGATTCGTGGGAACTGAACTGATTACATAACTTCTGTCAGCTCAAGCCATATTAACCATCTAATTAAAACACTGTTATTTATATAGTCCAGGCCACTTACAAGAAAAAAATCCAAAACCTAAAACAAATTGCAAAAGAAATGCCGTAACTATATTCGAACGGTATAGGATAAGTTCTACCGCGTATTAAAATTCGCCATCCGTAGGTCGAGCGCAAATTAGATTTTTTGCACTTGCAAAATGTTACATGCGAAATTAATTAATTTATCAATTATTTCAACGAGAAGTAACACTCTGTTGTATTAAACACTTTTTAAACCAAAACAAACCTCAACAAGCGTAATTAATCACACAATGTTACCTTAAGATAGAGTAAATACATGTAAAATGCTAAAATTTGCTTTTAACTTTACTATTAACGTTGTACCGAAAACAACAACAACTTTTATTAGCATAAAAGCATAATACAATGCTTTTTTGCCACAAAACAGAAAGTTACGCAGTGTGTTTAATAATATCAATAGATTGATTTAATAAGAGAAGTTTACAAAAAGACAGTAATACATCAATAATCAATATAATATATCTTCAACTGTAATACGAAGAAATCGTAGAATTATTAAGTTATACAAACATGAAAAATCAAATAACATGGCTATAGTCTTGTAAAAGTTAACAATTGTAACTGATTGTCTATATTATTACGAATTTCATTAGCATTAAACAAAGCAACGTTGTGTGTGTATTACCAATTCTATGGAGTAAAGCGGCGACGCGCTTTAGAGCAAGTTTAAACATGAATGGTATACAGTTGAATCTCAAAAGCTTGAACAAATTGATCTCAAACAGTTTTTAATAAAACGGGGGTCATACTAAGAACCGCTCAATATGTTTATTATCGAGTTCGAGCTATTGAAATGCGACTGCGCATTCGCTATATGATATATATAAACCTCTGTAAACCGGACAATTGGAGCCTGCGCATAATAATATGGGTTTCTAAATGAGCCTGGATCCCAACCGGATTGTTCATACATAATCATCTGAAGTGATGTCACTTGGGGGGGGGGGCAGTTTGAACAACTTGATCCTTTGCATTCCTTGCATGCAACGGAACACTCAAGCCCATGCTTTCTGCATGAGCGTCGCCGGGTGTCACAGTTTAATTTGCATTTACACCTCACTATCGCGAGTAGATTGGCTGGAGCGGGTGGCATATCTGTTTTAACTGGAACGTATAGTCCGTTGTCCAACCTCCAGCCCCACATAGTTGGCTCCAAATCGGAAGTCTGAGTCAATTCTCGAGCCTGAAGATGAGCGCGAAGAGAGTGGAATTTTGCTGCAGCGGATGTTGGTGGAAGGGTATGTACCTGTACACTGTTAATGCCATTGATGGTTTTCTCAGTGAAGAAATGTAAACGCAGGCTATTCAAATCAGAGAAGCTCGATCCGCCGTAGAAGGCCACAATGATTCTCTCACCTGCTTCTGTCACTTGCTCCTGTGTCGTCCCTTCTTGAAATTCTGCGATATCAGCCTGCAGAACTTGACTCGACTTGGCTTTTTTTAATGCGATACCCTTTCCAATTCCAAAAATACGCGAATTGGTATCGCACCCTGTTAGCGCATGCAAGGCAGGAAGTATATGACACAACTGCGTACCGAGAACTGTTTTCGTTTTATGTACACTCCAGATGTTCGGCTTTCGATTAGTTCCTGAGTTCTTGTCTGACATAAAGACGATGTCATGCGTTTGCATGTTGGCATGGTAGCAAAGAAGTACCAATAGGTCTGTGTCTTCGCCAATAAGTGTCGTAGGCTGTGTAGAGGCAGATTCGATGGCTGTTTTTACAATAGTAACATCTGCATCTGCACTAGCTTGTACCATTGTGCATCCAAAATTTTGAAGCATTTCAGTCAGAAGATTGATGAAGGCCTGATTGTTTGCATTGTTTGCCATGAAATGGTCCTTCCTTGAGCGAAATGGTGTTTCTTTTGTGAACACAACCTGTGTACCCATTACGCCCTTGTTCCTACGTTGATGTGTAGCGTCTTTGGTTGAGGGCTCGTCTGAATATCCATCAAAGACTACTGTTGGCGTACCATACCTGTTGGATACAAAATCAGCATATATCTGACAAATTCCCTGGAATGTGTATCCTTTTGGCCATGGGATTCTATGAAGCAGTGAGCCGCCATCCAACACGTATGTCATGTGTCCGTCCACCTCAGCACTTGCAGCACAATCACCATGTGCCCATATTGTGTCTGCAAGTATTGCTTTTTGTGCTTCTCTCATGCAGCCTGTGTCATTCAATAAAGAAGCTGGAACCGGACAAAGTTCGTGTGTAAACACGGTACTCATATCTTCAGTTTTCCCACTGGCGGCTACTAGTAAACGCTGAAAGAGAAGCTGTGGGCTAACCTTCAATACCTCACTGCCAATTTGCAGTGTGGACTGCGAATTCATTGTAACTACCTGGTTCCCTTTTTTGAATGACACTTCCATCACATCTTGGCCCTTCAGATTGTCTACAATTTTGCTACCGATCTCCTTTGCTTGGTGTGCATTTACGGTGCCAGTAGATGTAACTCCAGTCTCAATGTTTCTCAAGGAGATTGTCGGTGCAAAAGGCTTTCTTTCTTCCAAGAAAGCCATGACTGTGTGCAAATCTTTGCAATCTCGCTCTTGCCTTGAGGAATAACATTCTTTGTGTTGCTCGCTTGTCTGGTAACCTGTTTGTGTTAAATCTTGGATGGCTGAGTTAACAGCAGCACACATTGGCATTGAAAGAAGCCACTGGGCCCTTTGTACTTCCGTCATGCCATTTCCTCTTGTCATTCCCCCTGTTGACTTAAGAGTACGCATAAGTGTTGATTCTATAGTCAAATCAGTTGAGAGTCCAGCCCAGTACCGGGCACTTCGGCGTACAACATGGTGGCCGTGTACAAACTTATCATGCACGTCGGGGTGAGTACCTTGTAGATCATCCATCTCTTGAAGATACAGATAGGCTGACTTTAGATACAAGTTGTGACCCGTCGCTGCCAGATAGGGAAGCATTTCCGTCACTGTGTGTAGATGCAATTCCCAATTTCCCGTTCTCTCTGCTTTGATGAATCTTCGGAGTATGTCGATCATTTCCATATATTGTACCCACAAACATGATGTGGGGTACTGCTTTAGCTCTTGCAGTTTTCTGTCGTATATTCTTTTGACCTTTTCTATAACTGGGTGTGTCAGCACACTTTCAGGTGATATCTGCTTTCTAAGTAGCTGATCGTATATGGCAGAAATCGTATCCAGATCATTTGCATCATCATCACGTATCCCTACGTCAAGCTCGTTCTCTTGAACACGATGCTCGTCTGTTTCAAACGGAACGTCTTGCGTCGGTTCGTTTTGTGGATGAGCAGTTTGTATCGAATCAGCCTGGTCAGTGTCAGTGCGTTCACATGTAGCCGTTTGTTGCGGTGTAGTTCCGTAAATTTCAGCGGTTACCATCGCGCACAGTGCTGCATCGACAAGGAGATGCCCACGTACTGCTCTTGACACTGCTTTCCCACCCATCATGTTGTTTACCGCATTCGGTGCGTAGATGGTTTCTAAGACGTCCTGAAGCCCAGTCGCATGCATGAGACTTCCTATGGTTCCAAGAAAGCTCATTTGCATATGAAATCCACATAATCTGAGAACGATCCTCCTCAGTTGGCTGTCAGCGTTCTCGTTTTGTACAATTGTTGCAGCTTTCCAGTACAGTGGCTGGTCAAATGTCACGATCGGTGTGCTATTACAAATTACCGCTTGTTCACACACAAATTTCAGTGTAGAGTAAACACATGACATGTCACTTGGATTAAGGTCAATCATTGGAAGAAATGTCACAGCTGACTTTCCTGGAAACTGTCCAATGTCAACAGATTGCATAAATCCCGACCAACCAGTGTTTGACAACTTCAGTGGCCTGGCGACTTTTACTAAGACATCTAGATACGCTGTTGGGTCTTGAACTTTCCTGGATTTCAAATATTTGAGTATAACACTTGAGCGCTCTTGTTTAGGCCGGTAGAAGTGTACATTGATCCGTCCTGCTGAGACTATATCGGCATTGGAAACCTTTATTCGAGGTATGCTGACGTCTTCTGTGACACCTGAGGTAACGGCTGCAATAATACCCATGCCATGGAATGTGCCATACCCGTCCACAGTACATATATTGTGGTCTACATTATCGGCCACGAACTGCAAGGAAGATGACGACGACACTTCTGGAATGTGCACTCCATTTGTAGCAGAAGCGCTGGTTTCAAATCTCATCACTTCTTTGTAACTTGAACAAATTCCCATTTTATTTAGTACATTAATCAGAAATCGTGAAGAAAATTGATTGTGGAGTTGCACAGCAAGTCCTAGTTGCAGAGGCGAAAGCAACATACGCGGCCTGGCAGTTTGTATTATAGCTTGTCCTATTGACGCCTTCTTGACACTATTAGTGTTTTTCGGAAAAAGTGTGGACAGAAATGCGCTTAACGAGCCAGGTAAGAAATCTGTCTGTTCTTCTAGGGAAGAAAGTGCAACTGGGGACGGGTATGTGTCCTTATTAACAGGCATTTCTTTAATCTCACTTTGTATGAGCTTTGCTGCTGCTTTGATGATTGACGCCTTCTGTTCTGCTGTGTCCATATTCTTCGGTTGGTTGTAAAAGTCATTCAATATTGACGAGGCGGTTTCTTTGAATGTTACAATATTGGAAACACCATTTAGTTCAGTAATTACCACTCGATCTTTATAATGTTCCTTCAACCGTTCCTTCATGTAAACGGCACTGTACGCACATCCTGGAATCAATTCTTCCATTTTTACAACTAAGTCATGTACACTGGTCTGTTCATTGTCATTTTCTTCGAAGAACTGCATAACAGATAAAAATGCAGCATTTTGCTCTAGATTTTCTGGTCTGCCTCTTGGAGATTTTACTGTAGCTTCCGGGACAGTCTGTTTACTAGAAGGTAATTGTCGTGCAGTTCTAAAATTGACATTGCATGTCTGATGATAAATTGCATCTGCTGCATGCAAATTTTGTGCAAATTCCAGTCTTGCCAACACCTGATAACCCCACTCATCCTTTCTACCTTCACACACTTCCCTGATTGTTGCTTGAAAATCAAACGTACGCACAGGATACACATCATGTCCTCTTTTGCAGCCCTTAAGTTTGGCAGCTTTGCCACAAAATAAGCAATGCTGACCAAAGTCGAAACCGCCATTTGACCGAAGACGTCTGTATTCTTCTGAAAAGCCTGCACCACGGTTTCCTAATTGCCTTGCTTCCCTCGGTCGACAGAAATCACGACGGCAGTCTTTGTGAACACGTTGTCCTGTTGTTACAATGACGCTCAAACCCAGGGAACTGGCGAGTGTGTTAATCGTTACGCACCCCTTTTCTCCGAGCTGTGTCGTGGGTTGGCCATCGCCCAGCTCCTTTGTGCAGAATATACAGCAGCTCATGATATGACCCTGGAAATTAAATGAAAAAAATAAAAACACTGATACGAAGTTCCTGTTTTCATAGATTAATAAGGATAAATTACTCTGTAAGATAAACTATTTGGGATATTACACAATTTTAACATGACATCTTTCTTTTACTAACTAGACATATAGTTAACTTATAGATACAATTACTAGCTGTGTTTTTTTATAAGCACTTGGTGCGTGCTGCTTTAAAAACATCGAATTAATATAGCACATGTAGAACTAGATCAATGTTATGACTATTCATGATTTGCATCAGATTCATTATATAGATTATAGATCTATCTGAATAATTTATGAAAAACCAAACAAAAGTGCACACCAATACATTAAACATTTGCTAAAACGAACTTTAAAATGAAAAATTTGTAAATTGAATTTTGACTAGAATGGTCTTCCGTAGTTTGTTTTGTCGAGCGTAAGTCTCCCTTAGACAATGAGTTCTTTTTTGTTATTTTTTATCAAACGTGATTCTTAATATTTGTTATACATGATTTAAATATCTTTTATACATGATTATCACTATAAAGACCACATAAATAACAAAAATTGGTAAACAAATTTTACAAAGACTATGACGTCATGACATGTTTTCCAGCGGTCAATTTCAATCTACTTAGAGCACAGACACAGATAAATCGGGTTTTTATATAGAGGAATGCATTTGCCCTGTATTAATAAATATGCCATTGTATCATTTTAGGTTTTAATAAAATATAACTCACCTTTTAAGACCAAACAGCGTCGAAAGTTACGAGTCTCTGCATTTTGTTCTAGAATAGTTGCAACTTCCGGTATAAACATTGTCAAGAAATAATAAGCTTTGGAAGCCAAAACATGCCAAACAAAATTATATTTAAAACCGAACGGTGTATCGCGGATATCTGAAAAACCGCACGGAGGCATGATGGCGAATTTTAATACAAGGTACATATTGCATATATCTATGCGATGAACGTTGTTTCATTTCTTTTGCAATTTGTTTTAGGTAATTTCTTTAAGTGGCCTGGACTAATAAGCCAGATGTTCGCGATATGCATAGATAAAGCACATAATGTATGCATATACGAAGCCGATACTTACATCCCCATACACAGTTTAATTATTTCAGAGCAGCGCGGTTACACAGACAGACAGACAGACAGACAGTTTATTCAGACTTTTACATAAGTACATCGTCTTCAAACTCAAATATACACATTATTTCTGTCAACAAAATTAAGCATATTCACATAACATTACATAACATAAAATGGTCTTTTAAGGATACAAATATGAATAAACACAGTCAATAGTAATAAAACGTAAATTCAATCGAAGTGTTAATGGAATTTCTAAACAGCATTATTTAGAATCGCATTTCTTAAAAGCTTCTTTCATATATTTACATACATTTGAATGTACTGATTTGTCATATGAATATACAAACATGTGGAATGAATAAACAGATGGGTTAATATAAAATATACGGCTCATATATATTTTTGTTTTACCATTGTAACAACGGCAAATACATATCCCGTTGTATTTTTCTTCTTAATCGAAGCTATTACAACATAAACAATAACGCTCATTTCGTGGTATGTTTTTTCTGAGCGTATCTGCCAGTTTGGATTCTGACTGCGTGGGCAGAGACTCTTAATCTAACAAAAAAATGCGTAAACGTCTATGAAGCAAGTTTAAATATTCTTTATAGTCTAATGAGGTTTTAACAACTTTATACATATCTAATACATAACTGTTATTCATTTGTTCATACCACTCTTGATTATAATTGTCAATAAGTCTACAATTGAACTTGATAATAAAACTATTAGCATGCACAACGTTTTGATTGTTCCTCACAATACCTCTGTCTTTGAAGTTACAAGATTTTGCCACAATGTTTCGAGTTATTCCGTGTGGGGTGACCCCGGGAACCGGTGTACATGTTCCAACTTTATAGATGCTGCTTCGTCCTTAGCCAGCTTCATCTTCTCGTTGAGAAACGCCCGTAACGTGTTTTCCGTATCTTCGATAGTACCGGCGCGAGGTTCCGGTATGCCACTGAAAATCAAATTGTTTCTCATAGACTGCTATTGCAAGTAAACAATTTCGTCATGTAAAGTGCTACTCTGCTTCTATTATTCACTTGTTTTACTGTTTACAGCACTATGGGCAAAAGGTTACACGCAGCTCCGTTGTTGCTGATTGAGGTAAGTATGACTGTACCAATATAAAGAAGTGAATCTACAGCTGCTGGAGCAGAACTGAATACTTTTTATAAACAATTAGTTGGTCCTTTATTTAAGACAAGTTACCGATCGCCCAAACAGTACAAAACAGGTCAAAACAGCACAATACAAAACAACATAACACCTATAAGAATAAAGCTGGTGTCACCGCCTTGGAACGGTAAATGCAAAGCATTGGGGTTTTAACTGGTTTTAGAGCGCTCAACCTCACACTTGGTCCAGCAATATTCATGATACATTTAAGTGTAAATGAAATTTAACCTCTTAGCATTATAATTCAAATTAAACAATACTAAAAGGGAATTAAAACGCATTCAATTTAATTACCATTTAATTACTCAATGGTAGGAAAGATATCAAAGCAACAAAGTTACAACTTCCTGAGGAACGATGAAATCAAACTACGAACAAGTGTCAACTAAATTCCTTCTTTATAGAAAAAAGATTTAAGAATATAGCGTCATGAAGTTAATATTTCAGATCATCATCGCACAAATACAGGAAGAAGAAGCAATACTGGTTGTCAAAGATCCATATTAAATATCTTGGTTGTTTATGTGACTGCTAAAAAATTAATCAAACAAGAAACGCCTGTCAGAGAGAAAATATAATTAAAATTGCACGCTTTAAACCAAATGACCAATGCATGTAGATTACAACAGTTAAAGTATGTGGTATGAAGCAATATACAAGCGATGACGTCACAAAGATCAATGTAGCCATGAACAGAGAAAGAGTATCGTTTGACGTAATTGATACACGAAGAAACGATGACGTGAACACAATCCAGGGGCAGTACTGAATTGTGCTGATCTCTCTTTCTCTCTGAGGTACAAAATTGCGATGTCGTGTGTTTTATATAGTTTGTATTATCTGTGTATCTCGGACGTTTAAAAAAGGCTGAACAAGTAGTAGTTTGATGTGCGCGATCTTGACACAATAACAGAGTATAACGTTTTGATATCTATTTCAAATGATATAACTATAGCACAGCTGTAATTAGATTTCTGCAATGTTAAATAATAAGTTCATCCCTGTTTTAATTATAAATGGAGTTAATTTTAATTGATGAAAGAGTAGTTTCATACGGAGGTTAAACAACGACTGAATATAGTTTTTGTACAAAATGCGTTTCTTTTTCGCGCAATATCTACATTGCTTGAACCACATTGCCCGTATCAATGACTCCACACACTTTTGATAATTATATCCTACAAGGCAAAGTATAAACATAAAGTTCAAAGCATTTCTGCACCAAATATAATTATATATCATTGTAATTAGTTAAATAATATATGGTATCTTATCATTGATTATTTGAATATTCGAATCCGGCTTGTTGCAATATATGTGTGTTGTAAATTGATAGAATAACATCATAAAATAAAACATACATATTTAAGTTATCGACTGCATATCAACCACTGCAAATTGCATATTGGCCTCTTAATCTTTGAGCGCTGCTTACATTGATAAGAACGCCTTTGTCAGCAATAACTTTGTGTTTTCATAAAAAAATGGCGTACTTGCGCGTATGTTGTTTATCTCAATTGTATGATGACTTATCGCTCCTTTGTCTGAAACTCATTATAATAATTGGCCTACTGTGAAGATATTATATATAATAACGATTTACTAGAAAGCTGTTAATGGAAACAATATTTTCGCAATTATTATAGTCGGAGTGGGAAACTTAAATGTGTCAACTTTATGCGCTGTGGTGACACACTTCAGTTAACATGAAATGTTTGACTACGGTAAAAAATTGAGTCCAATTGTCAATTATGTGTTCTTTGTTGTTTTTCTACAATCTGGGTTGCACGATTTACTACTCCGACAAAGATATGTATAGTCTTTTATTGACTTTTGGGGTAGTGCCAGTATTATTTTTCTTTTAATAGTTAAACGAAGCATAACTCCACGAGCTTATGATTGTTTGTATGTTTGTGAGTATTGGCAGCATTAAGTATATCTATAACCAAAACTAAACGCATAGACACAATGGAAACGCAGATGAATTTTCTTAAACGAACAACCCCATCGGGAAAATAAAACATCCTATGGGAAGACCAACTGTTCTAATACATTTCATAGTGAAAAACAAACTCATTGTGTAAGCAAACAATTAATAATAAAAAAAGACTTGTATCGCATTTTTTATATTAAAGCGACACATCTTCAAAACTAAATCTACGTTTACAAAATGTCAGTTTCGCATATTGTTCAAATTGCCGTTGCATGCTCTTTATATTCCAAACCTGTCGAAGAGTTATAGTGGAAAACTTTTCTCATATGACATGCTCAATGGTAAAACTTGTTGCCGTATTTGTTTGTTAGAAAATGTCAACGAATATTATTTGGAAAGGTTGCTTCACACAAACAACAACGATTTTCTAAGCCGCCCACACAATCGGATAAAACACACATGATGCTACCATATTGGGATACAACAGGATTAACATGACCAATTCTTGGGCTGTATCAAATAATCAATAATATGTATACAAACCGTAACAATCAGATAAAGAAGGTTCAACTATGATCTGTTTCTGTGCATGCAAAGTAAACTTTAATGACCCGGTTTACTGCATGTTTTTTCTCAAAGAGCACAATAAGCTCGACCATATGGATATTCGCCTCGCTCATGATTATGAAAGCTCTGAGAACTTGATGAGTATAAGATGCAAACATCCGTTAAAGTTAAATATTTAGACTAGTTTTCATAAAATCATTAAATGTGGATATTCGTATATATTGATGCTACATAAAATAACAAGTCACCGATTGTGTTTAATGAATCGTGTATATAAGCCATGCTAATCTTTGAAATGCACAATGAATTTTTAGTTCTGGGTAGCTTTAGACTACTCCGAAGCAAACCTAAGTCTCGCGCAGACTACACAACATATACATGGATATAGACACTGATTAAATATTTCAATGACGATTATGTAATAAACGTGTTTATATCGAGTCATCACAATATGTATTTATTGATAAGGATCATAGAATTCACGTGTTATGTATAATGCATACTAAATATCGTGTAAGTATCAACATAAACAAATGTACGTGTATATTTTTGTATAAGCCATGCATGGGCTTAATGCAATCTACCGACATAAATACGAAGAGCAGCATACCTTGTTCAATCTACACAGCTGAATTTAGCTATGAATGAGTTTTCCTTGCGCATAGTGTCTATTGTGTGTGACGTTAAAACTTGAATCGCTCAATACGTGTTGTTCGCGTACGTTATTAAATATTGTACGTGCTATCTGTTATCTTTTGCAAGGCTTTAATTTGAACAAATGCAAATATTAAATAATGCAGTTGCAAAATGTGTTCTGTTGTTCTGGAACACAACTATATAAATGAATAGTCAAGGTGTTTATACATAAACATATCCATATTGTTAATGGCGTTATGAATCAGATCATTAACACCAAAGTATGAGGTCACAAGGGAGCGCATACTAAATTCTCACGAATCGTTAAAAATCCTTTACATCAGCTTTTTTAAGCATACATACCAATACATACCAATCAATGTGTTACAGTTTATTTGCCGCTTTGCTCTTTATTAACAAACCTGCCTCGATAGAAGATCAATGCAATGAGTCATAAACCATGATGTCATTAACGTTTGAATATTTCAGTTGATGATTGGTAAGATTTCTAATTATAAACATCGTTATGGAACCAATAGAATGAAGTTATAGGTTGATGTCAACATTCACTTACTGAGAAAAGAGTCATAGAACACACTGTTTGATTCTGGAACTGTGTTTGTGTGTTACAATGCAAATATAGATTTACTACTGCGTTTACTAACAGGTTTTTTAATGTGTCACATTTTATGTTTGGCTTAAGCTTTGGACACGCGTAATTGTAAGCATAAAACAAGGCAGTAGCGCGTGGAATGTTTCAAGCCTATCGGTAAATGCGTTGACGTGTTATTGATTGGAAACGATTTGCATACTTTATTTGATAGTGACATTGACCGTTGACCAAGTGACTCTAATTTAAATAGGGGTCATCTTCTATCCAAGGCCATTGTATATGCGAATGAGCAAGCCAATCTGTCCATTCGTTGAAGAGTTATTGTTCGGAAACGATTTGCTCACTTATTGTGACATTGACCTTGGTCTTTGACAAAGTGCCCTTTATTTTAATAAGGGTAATCTACTGGCCAAGGTCAATGTAGATGTGAAGTATAAAGTCAATCGGTCAATTCATTAACGAGGTATTGATCGGAAACGACCTGGTCTTCAGACAGACGGACCGACCGACCGACATCAACCAAAACAGTAAACTTCGAAGGGTGGTATAACAATGCGAAATTATTTGGTCTCCAAATTCGATTTGATACAGTTTGCAGGGGTAATTCAAAGTAATTCCCCCAACATCGTAAATGGTAGTTCCGATATTGTCCTTTCTTAATAACATAGAATCCATTTAAATGGATATGTGTTAGGTAATAATATAACAAAATAGTATAAAGTAGCCATACAAAATCGACATAAGAATGTCGTTTACATTTGATACGAGTATGCGATACATGCATCAAATGAACATGTCAAATAAATCCGATAAAAAAGCAATCACCATGTAGCCATTGATTCCTTATGCAATACATAAGAAGCATGTTAAACACACACGATGCTTATCTTAATACATCACTAAGAGATAAGACTATTTGTGTTTTGTTATGTTGATCAGTTTCTTGACCCTAGCTCTCTTGAAGTATGTCTATGCCGGCGGAAGATATTCAAAATGTAGACATCTAACATCTTACAGTAACTGTTGACGGAACAACCTTCTGATCACATGGGACAAAAATCGCTATCGGCCATTTTATTTTTTAACGGTATTATTAGATGTGGAGCACAATAACTTGGAAAACTCAAATATGATAACAACTTTCCCACTGGCAACGTGATTCAATAAATGGAATGTAAAAATATAGACGCACACTGTGTAGCTCCATTTGTTTTTATATCAGCATATCGCAGGTAAAGTGAATACAATGTGGCCCATGCAAAAACCGTATACCCTAATGTCGAGCATGCCGATATTTTTATTCCAATCGACTGCACTTCTCGCATATATAATAAAAAATGTACAACCACTTGTTAATTCAAATGTATTTGGCGTGAAATGGAAAACAATATTTGCATTTATTTCAATATATTCACGCATATTCCGAAAGATTGCATTTATAAGTCCCGAGTAATATGTTATAACAAGTATCGTTTATAACTGTGGCATACAGTGAGTATCGAGGTTTTCTATTTTTATCTTGTTGTGTCATGTAGCAACAACTACGCCCACACACATTTCCGATTACTACACGATATGGATGTTAATAACTCATTGTGTGCCAAAAACGCTGATATGTCAATTTAAATCTTATTACTGCAGCAGTTTAGGTACGGACTTAATTGATTAAAATAAGCAAGTGGCCGTGCTTGGTATGTAGCATATGTTATAGATGTATCTTTATCAGTTATAAACAACGTCACGTAAATGGATCGACTTATCCATTACATCCGATGTGAACATATATTGAGGTATGTGAACATATTCTTAGATGTATCGTTTATAACTCAGCAATTGATTGTAAAATGTGTTGTAATGTCTTTTGGTAGTGTTTTGAATATTTCAACTATACAATAAAGGTTTGGTTATATGCTGATGATAAATATATACACGCCTACTTGCAGTGATTTGACGAATGTGTGTATCGTTATGTATTAATAATAACGCATATTGCCACATTGAATAGTTTAAGGAGTGCATCAAAATCTCAAAAGCGGTTATGACAAAAACAAAGCATGCTTTATTCATCAAAACCTCATTTAAGGCCATTGAGTGCAGAACTCTCGATCGTCATACTTTTGATCAACAGATCGTGTTTCTATTAGCATGTGGACACATTCTCGAATCTTCTTAGTATGCCTCGCTTGATTGCGTCATTTCAGCTATCGATGGTAAATTAAACTTCACATCATATCAAATGGATATGAAAATAAGCCAAAAAGGTATGATATATACGTACCTCTTTTCAATATATAATGAATAATCTTCAAATTTCAGTTTAGTCTGGTTTTAATATTGAACGATACACTGTCCATTTTTAATTACAAAGTTGTTATTTGGAGAGGTCTCTTCAACTAATCGCCAACGCTTTCGTCATTCTTCTACTTGGAGGCAATTTATCAATTGCTTAAAATAGTCAAAGCATGGATATACATAGCATTTTTTTTTCGGTTTAGGTGCAAAAAGCGTTTCTTTGACAAGCCTTATCAACATTTTATAAACTTAACTGACGTATCGTGAAGAATAAAACTTTCGATTATTTTATAAGCCATAGTCTTATTTGTTTTTATAATTTAAAGCATTTCTTGACAAAAATTTTTTTTATTGTTTATTTTATCGTGTATGCTTTTATAAATAATTTTGATTATCAAATGCTTATTAATGCCATCTATTGTTGTATAAATATAGATGGAATGTATCCTTTAATCAAGTCATATCGAAATTCGTTATCGATGATGGGGATATAATCAGATTAATCACTGATAATTATAACGGTTTTGGCTCTAAAACTACCAGCGCGAATAATTATTAAGAAAAACAACTTCACCAGCTAATATGTTGTGCCTGAAATCACTTGTACACATTGATATATTCCTCTCGATTGACTTTTTCTACATAAATTCCATAATGGTGTTGACTGATTAAGTATTACTTGCAAATAAAGGTCCTTAGTAACGTTGAAATCAATATAAAATGAGTAAAATTGAATATTTACTGTTTATTTAACATTGTATTAGTAACATGATATTGTTCTGTTTGTTAAATTTAGTATATATATGCACCACACCAACTGGATACATGTCCTTAAGCGTTTGCATACGAAACATTAACGATACACTGTTGCATTATCGTATAATAACAGCCATCTGTACACACATTCTGAAAGTTTCTTTAACAGCTTGCCTAATTCATATTTTAAATAAGGCGCTTAATGGAATAAATTTCAAAAGCTTATTGTACGCAACATGTCAAAAATATTTTTATTTCGATACTAGAGCATTACTAGCGTACACCCGCGTCTGTTGTTTTTCTCTACTATATAATTAATAAATATTTGCTGGAAAATCTCTGTAATAACTCGCGAAAATAATAGATGTATTAATAATTTAGGAGGCTTTATATTGAATAATTTGTTTCGCAATTATTAAACTCAAAGTTGAAAGATGTACCTTGTCAGTCACATGCGCTGTATTGACAAATTGTATTGCACATAAAATGGTCGATTCCGGAAAATAATTGATACCAATTTAGAACTCTTTCAATGTTGGGATAGTCCGCAAAATGGTATATCAGGATAAATTGTTATCTTTTAACATAATGCAGACACACCTTCATAAATATAAATAACATTACGAAGCACGTGTATACGTAAACATTAATTAACTTAATATTAACCATTCGAAATTCATTACAATTTTATCATGGAAATGGAAATTCACGATTTGAGTTTGAATGTTGCACAAAGATGAATGCTCTTCAATTACATCATTTCAGTGTGTTGGCGTCTTTTCAAATTAATTTAAACAACAGCAACACAAACGTTGCCCAATGAAAACAATCCGAGCGGTTTAGTTCGGTTTTGCAGAATAGTTTCAAATTTCATTCAACCTTATAAGTGGAATGATGCTAACAACACTTTCTCTCTTGATCATTGCTCTTAACTTATGTTATTGCTCAAGTAAGAAATTATAATACAAAGTCAGCATTCTAACTTTTGTTTTCTGGATTTTCGGATTTTTGTCTCGCACATGGGGGAAGGTTTCCGTCATTACTGTCAGAGCAAAAACTGTGTAGACAGTAATGCTTGCAGTGTGTCGATATGCAAAATGCATGTCTGTTTTAAATTCACTTTGCTTAATACTTCAAGTATGCCGTTGCCAGTATACGTATTATACTAATGCTGTTATAAGTCAGTTATATAATTTGTTTCGTTTACATACTTTAACTGTGTGTATTTGTTTCAAAGCAAAACTAGTATATGCTATAAATATGTTACACATTGTTTTGATCGGTCACACGTTAGATAGGACCGATTTAAGTTTGTTGTATTTACTACAGACATTTATTAACATGGTCTATTCAAATTGTGCAAGTAACACTATTGACTTTCTCCGGATACTAAACATGTTATTTTGCAAAGTTAATGTCGGACAAAACGCAACGCAGAGTCTGTAGTTATAAATTCGCTTTGTATCAAGAAAATGGTTATGGAATAACTAAACCATCATTGCTTACCAACGGTAAAGAAAGGCCTACATTATTTTCTAAGATATGACATATCTAGGGGAGAAAGAATAATTTCATTTAGTTTTTAATATCTTTCTTGTTGATATCTGAGACATAGTTTAACCACGTGACTATGATTTATTTCTAGTATGGTGGGAAAAGTATCACGCATTTAATTTAGTAATAATATACGGCGAAATAATTATGTTCCTTTAACATGTATACATACGTTAGGTTCGAAACGTAAAACAAGTGATTAGTATGTTGTATTAATGATTCGGGTGAATAATTGTACACGATTTGATATGTGGTACATTAAAGAAGGACATGCAGTGTTCTAAAAAACGTTATAATCCTAAACAACACACTCGTCATATTTAAAACGGACTTAAAGCACGTGTTTATACACGAACTGTTTCCATACACTGATTAACCAATGGTAATACATTCGTTATTTCCCTGTTTTCTACTTGGTTGATGAGTGAGCATTGTCATTTACATCACGTTGATTGAATTTAAATTTAAGCGGCATTGCCATAATGTCGAGAGCGTATGTAATTTTACTGTGACGTTATATTGTTTACGTTTTAAACAAGGCTTGGGAATTAAGACTATGTGAGTAGTAGTTAGTTAAATTAGTATTCAGAACAAATCGATGTTGAATTAAAGACAAATACACGTTGTCGGGTAATTGTGTACGTGTGAACGGTTTTTGTGGTACTAATCAAATTGAATATGTTACCGTATACAAATCATATGATACACAAAACACATATACATGCAAAATAGAGTAGAATAATAACTGTAATTAAATTATCTGAGCAAGTTACATTGTTCGTTCTCCTTGAAACTGATAGTCTTCTATGCTGTTGTATCTTGCTAAATCAGTTTAGCCGCGGTACGAATTAGACACACGCACACCGCAGGAATGTTCTCTTTTTTATCAAGCATATTCAAAGTTTCGTTCAGACTATCGCTGTTGATGAGTTGAACATCTGCTACAAAAAAGTACAACCCGAAAACAAATCGGTTAATGTTTGCCAACATTTAGCAATGCAAATGTAAATACATTTGTGCATCGTTTGACCCACTTGATTCTTTTTAATTATATTCATGTATTGATGTAGTTGTATTTATATACCTATAATAAAGAGTGGTTAACAATTTAAACATAAACAAAGTCAAATAAGAAAAGGCGGAGTGATATCGAAAACCTAATTTCTAGCTGCACTCTTTAGCTCTGTTCATATTTGAAAAATAGATCAAATTCATGGCATGGACATCATAATTCAGTCAGATATGGCGATTATATAAGTATATACCTAACATCAATATACACCGTATACACACTGTGTGTTTGCTTAATTTCACTGAAGAACGTCTACTGGTAAATCTTACAAAAAAAGTGATAAATAAGACTGAGTAGCAATTTTTTCGGCGTTGCTGTTTAACGTCAAATTTGGCCTTTCAACGAACTTCTTAAAAGCCCATTGAATTTTAATGAAGAAGTTTCCCGCTTGTAGGTCCGAATGAATTAAATCAAATTTTGCAATTGGCAATTTGATAGAAATCCCCATAAAACATTGCACATAGCTTTCTGAAATAAACAGGCCACATTGAACGCATTCACGATATCCAACAGCTCTCTTTGCAAAGACCTATCTAGTGTTTCTTGGCCGTGTAAGATCTATAATTAGAACATCGTCACCTAAACATCTACTAATAGAAGAGCATATTTTGGGGAAACAAATTCAATAAGAGTATAAAACGTCCACGATCAATAATGTGTAGTTTGTTAAAGATATCACGGCAGTAAAAACATAGCACTTTAAAGAGACCACAATCTGGTACATTTGGTCAATTGTTGCGTCCGTGGCGGACAATAACTTTTTTAAAAAGAAAGCGTACAAAAAAGAAAACACAAAGTTCTTCGTAAGCTTGTTTTAATCTTAAAAACACATAATCGACAGTCATTCCAGTCAAATACAATACTAACAGTCAGCACTCTAGAGATCAAAATTGCGGATATAAATATTTAATTCAGGGATATCAAGTGTATCAAGTTCGAATTCCGGAAAAAATAGCCGGTAGTCTGGGGCATTAGGTCCCTTACAGGGATAAAAGGTAAATCCCCGCCCGAGCCGTAGCTAATTGATTTATTGTAGTCTTTCTAGTTGCAATTTCTGGTGAGTACAATGCTGAATATTACGGATTTTTGCAACATGTCGAAGATTTTCGGAAAGTAGCGAAGAGGTTTTCGTCAGTTAATATTCATGTCCGTGCCGGCCGCTAACTTATCAGAATCAATAAAAAAGAACCAGGAAAAATCGGTACCGATCGCAAATTTCCGGAATTTCGATAAAGCTTCAACATTATTTGTTCTCAAATGATCGCGTACTCGAACGAATCTGTCCCTACGCCTCCAACTCCCTTTAAATCTCATCGGACGTACATTGATCTCAAAATCTATCCTTGACGACTCAAATCATATTTCCTGAATAGTTTGGCCTATTGACGTCCCTGTAATTATAACAATGGTCTTTTGGATAAACAACCGCTAAGTTGTTGCAATATAATAACCGTTTAAAATAGTTACCGGTTTTCATTTAATAAAATGATTAAGTCATATTCGAGATTTCAGCGATTGCCAATATTTTGCTTTTGTTTCTCATAAGCATATGGTGCTTGGTATCTGCTATTGACTCCTATGTAGATTGCAAATATTACATAACCCTTACAGCGGCCGAGCGCAGATATCTGCACTTGGCCGCTAAAAAGAAAAATCTTTGCGCATTAATTTAATTCAAATCTCATTATCATAATCAAAATCATCATCGTCGTCGTCGTCGTCACTACTACCACCACCACTATCATCATCTTCTTCTTCTTCTTCTTCTTCTTCTTCTTCCTCCTCCTCCTCCTCATCATCATCATTAACAACAACAGCAACACCATCTTAACATCATCATCAAACAACAATAAACATCGGTAGCATACAATGTGCTTCATCAACCATACATAATTATATGCGTTAAACACCATAATAGAACAGCATGAATGAAGCTGTCTATTACTCTTTTATATTTCCTATACCAATATTTGTTTTCGTTAATTGAAGGACTAGTTGAAATCTTCTATAAAAGCCCTCCCCCCCAAATAAAAAAAAAATAAAACATAATAATAATAACCCTAGCAAACAACAATAAACATAGGTTAGTTAGTATACACTGTGCTTTAGCAACCATGCATAATGAATGTTTATGACTTCGGACAGTTGTGATCAAATTAAAAAAAGCAAGATGGTATGTATGCGGCACACAACACATAGATACTTATAGTTTTATACCTTAAACGTAGTTCATCAAAATAAAGATAAGTTATTATCTATGTAATACTTAAATTAGGTTTATAACGTATGCATATTTGTCTAAAACTTGTGAAATGTGATTCGTAAGCCGACGACAACATTATCATTCGGACCCTTCTCCCCACCTAACAATCGAGATTAAACACCTGTGGAGATCCCGATCTTATCAATGAATAAACCGGTTCAATGATGTCAAGTCAAATAAAACATACTATTACTATCCAAATAAATATCTATCAAAAAAATGTAAATTGATATACCTACTTAACTAAAACTAAACTTAAACGATTAGCAAGAAAAATATATAAAGAAGAAGCAGGCAAAGCAGACAAATTAATTGTAACATATGTTTTCTCAGTCTCCCACAGTTGAACAATATAAATAGTATTTATCGCCACCCCAAAAGGGATCTTTATCACACGTTTGGCCCAACTAATATATAATTGTGACAGGACAAACTGTCAACAAATACCTGGTTAATGTTTTATACATAACTCCAATCAAAGGTTAACTTCCAAGGAAACTGCGGCATGTTAAAACTGTTGATTATGACAAAATGTTGTTTAGTACAAATCAGTACAATAGCGTCTGTTATGTGGCCTATACTAATCCAGTTAAATAAAACTTTAATCGCAGAAAAGTTTAGATTCTTTACACCTGTAAAGGGGCCTTTTCACAGATTTTGGCATTGTTTTAACTTATTCATTAAATGCTTTATATTGATAAATGTAAACATTGGATCATAAAAGCTCCAGTAAAAAATCAAGAAAAAAAAGAAAAAAAAAGGAAATGAACATTGCCCGGAGCAGGGTTCGAACCAGTGACCCCTGGAGTCCTGACAGAGTCCTGTAGTATAAACGCTTAAGCCTTCTGAGCTATTCCGCCGAGTACACATTCTCGACGTATTTTATACCTTATATAAGCAATCTTCGTAGTTTCACAAAATTTAACGACAAAAACAGAACTCTCCAAATTATTCAATCGTTTCGCGTTGCAACGCTTTATAATTTTTAGGTTTTAAAATCGTCAAAAGATGCATATAATGGCTATATTAGAGCATGGTTAATGTTCAGTATTACTGTTTCCTCACAAATATCATAACTAAAACGAAAACTTACGAATCTGAAACAACTTTTTCGGCGTAAGCTGTATTAAGCCAGCTTTTCACCCTGACTTGACCTTTGTAAGTGTCCAATAATACTCAAATAAAATTTCCCGCGGCTAGGTACGAATGAATACAATTCATTTATTCCATTGGCTGATTTGAGTATAACACTAGAACATTGGAAACATATCCGCGTCTTTGTAACACTGTTTTACTGCATGAAACAATTTTATCTCTAATGAAAAGGCTCAATAGATTGAACAGTTTTACAATCAATTTTCGACATAAATACAGTTTGTGCGTTCACCTTTTATTTTCAGAGAATTACCAGCGCAAAAGCGTTTATACTGAAGGCTATGTTGTCATATTTAGTACTTACTTGCATTGCATTTCAACCCGCGAGGTTTCGGGTCAATGCGCGGCCATTTGTGAAAGTCAGAGTTTATATACAGTTCATCACCGGAGTTCGCAGAAGGGGTTGCGATCATTGTGTTACACCGGTCTTACTGACAATAACGTAGTGACTGTAATGCATTGCATTCCAATCCGCAAGGTATCAAGGTCAGTTTGCGAAATCTTTATATAAACGCCGTCTCGTAAACTTTGTGCACTTGAAGTCTGTTTTGATCAGAAAGATACTAAATAAAGATATTCGGCGATATTGTTGTGGTATGTCAATCATCGATTTTTAATATGGTTTCAACATTTGCATGATAAGGACCAATTTTGATAAAATTAATTAGAAATATTTATCCATTTAGACCAGTGTTTGTCGCATGAGCACAATAATTCGCTATACTATAATTATGCAATTAAATAAGATTCGAGTATTGCCGACTGACCTATATGCACTCGTTTATTTTCATGTTTCTTGTGTTTTTCTATTCTGTAAATATAGATATCTGAGTAATAATATCACATAAAGCAAAATAAGCCACGAAATCTGGCGCAACACCCCGTAATTGATTTGCTTATGATGTAGCTAAGAACTGCGCAGAAAAAAGGCATCCGCTACTTTTTATCTCATAGAGATAACTTTTGATCGTTCATAAACATCGACCACAATCAACGCCGTATATCTTTTTTAAAGATATTTCTTGTTTCAATTTTGTCAATTTACCAACGCGTGAAAAGATCCCTTTAAGAAAATATATATAACAGTTCTTTCCTGTCTTAACAAAATGATACATTTAAAAATAAATTATGAAGCATCGCTAGCAATATTAGAAAGAGAAGTAGAAGGAGAATTATTATCAATAGTAGCAGTAGCAGCAGCAGCAGCAGTAGCAGCAGCAGCAGTAGCAGTAGCAGTAGCAGAATCAGTAGCAGTAGCAGTAGCACTAGCAGTAGCAGTAGAAGTAGCAGCATCAGTAGCCGTATCAGTAGCAGTAACAGTAGCAGTAGCAACAGCAGCAGAAGCAGCAGCAGCAGCAGCAGTAGCAGTAGCACTATCAGTAGCAACAGCAGCAGCGGCAGTGGCAGCGGCAGTGGCAGTGGCAGTAGCAGTGGCAGTAGCAGTAGCACTATCAGTAGCAGCAGCAGCACTGGCAGCGGCAGTGGCAGCGGCAGCGGCAATGGCAGCGGCAGTGGCAGAGGCAGTGGCAGTGGCAGCGGTTGCTACAGCAGTAGCAGTAGCAATAGCAGTAAGAGTAGCCGAAGCAGTAGCAGTAGCGGCTTTTTGCTTTTTTGTTTTAGAAGTGTTTGTCGTATAAGAAGAACGCAAGGAAGACAAATTAATTGTAACATGTGTTATCTTAGTCTCCGTTGTAGTAGTATTTGTTGTATCTACACAGCCATTTTTCAATCACCTGAGAGACATGTTTTTATAAGAGATTTAATTGTGGACCAATACATCGTGTATTAATATCAGTGTACCCACTGGGACACCACATGGGGCGAGGATTAACAGATAAACTAGGCCTTCAATTAATTATGCGCCTAGAGGCAAACAATACTATAACTTACTGATAATTTTAGGATTGGATGTGTTTGTATCTTATTTGAAATTAGCTAGCTTAATTCAAAAACTAATTATAGCCTCAATATTATCACAAGAACATCATCACATATTCATTGTGCAATATATAATCATATCACCATCACAATATGCCAGAGCGTTAGTATTTATTGTGCATACATATCCTACAGCAACATTTACAAAACTTATTACAAACCAACCGCTCAAGCTTTAATTAAGATTGATTTCAATTTATATTATGACATACATTAAAGATCACTGTCAATTAATTAAAAAAATAGCTTGATGCTTCGTACTCAGCGATTTAAATAAAAGAAACGTTGCGTACACATTAATTGGGGTTAATAAAAAAAGTCTGCAATTAAAATAATCAAATTTAAATAATACTAGATTTAGTTTTAAATTGTCGCTCAAAAAATGTATCAGTTATATCAGTTACTAGGGAATCGATTTGTTTAATCTCCGCAATCCAATAATAATTATGGTGTTTGTATGACAAATTAATAGCTATTCGTCATTGAATGTATGATACTCATAAAAATATTGAAACAATAACCACAACAACAACAACATATGTGATTATGTATATATCTTCTTCAGATACTCTGTGTCATACTTTCAAAATTATCCTCATAAGATTCATAATAATAAAATAAACACTATTGCAATCTTAGTAAAAACCAACTTAGCCGTTATGCTAATGATTTTATGTTCAGTATGCGTGTACATTTCAATATTATATAACAACAAGTGTTCACAAATACCTATGTTTAATAAATATTAAAAACATGAGAACCAATGAAGGTATTTCATTTTAATAGACTAGTTTTACCGTGTGTGTACATTCATATAAAATCTTTTGAAAATCACACTTGAGATAATGTCTTTAGGTTTTGCTATTTCTAATCGATTTAAACACCATAAAACCACCGTATTTTCTCTTACATTCTAAATTTTCTTACATTTCTTTTTAAACCAAAATATTTATGTTTTCATGATTCTAAATTTTCGGACATACGGATTTTCGTACAGTCAGTTAAACAGCGCTATTTTATCAGATTTTGACCCTGTTTTTGCTTATCTGATGACCCTTCGGTCATGCATTTTTACAACCGGATTAAAGTAATAAAACAGAATCATGCCTAAGGGCAATCGACCATTACATTTGCGTACTTGGGTAAATTACCTTGTAAACCTCTAATAAGCAATGGTTCCTTCCAACAGCGTTTGAAATGATATCGTATTAAGAAAGCCAAACGTTTATTGTTTTTACTTTTTATATATTATTTCAGTTGATTGCAAAGCTGTTAAGTTGTATTTTTAAAGTAAAGAACTAAGGGAACAACACAATAATTATGTACACTGATGTATTATTTCTACTTCAATTAAATAATTGACAAACAAACATAACACACTTGTCTCTAAATATTTTTCGTATTTAAATTTTCCAACACGAAAAACAATATCTTTAAGTGAACGGAAACTTATAATTATTACGGCATATAGTAAAAGCAGAGTTGTCTGAACCATAAGTAAAATAAAAAATAAAAAATGACACAGCTTATTTTTCCCTCAAGTGTTAATGATAATATGGATAAACAATTAAAAATACATAAAGTCAATTGTGTTGATTACTCGTTATTGAAATATTGCAATGCCAATTATAAGACATCTGATTAAAAACAAAATGTATGGTGGAATACCTAATCTGGAAATACAAACTAATGATACTATAAATGCAACAACAACAATCACATCTTTTCAAGCGAAATCAGAAAACTGCTACAGCTTTGTATTAACAAACATAAATATGTGTGTGCTTATAGATTTAGATAAACTTCAAATCTTTAAGCGTGCTATGAATTGAATATAATTTATATTTAAAAGTTTTGCTACTCTGTTGATAACTAGCAACAGCAAAAAGGAAGATACCATTTTTTATCATCTAATTTTATTTATATTTCATTGTTTATTTGTGTATGATCACAAGGATTGTTTGGATAACAGAGTGTGTCTAGATATACCGGTACCCTTAAAAATATTTTTATGAATTGCAATTAAGCGTAGAAATTAAACAGGCCCTAATACAGACACCATTTTTATCGGAATGCGATTATAGTTTCAATAGCAACTCGTAACGCTTTTTGGATTGAATGTGTAATGACTACTTTTAGCGACAAATTGACTTGGTCAAATACTGCATCTTAAACGGATAAATAAAATTGAAACCATTTCTTTTCAATATTATCAACATAATTATTTAGTTATAAATACATTAAGCAGCAAACTCTATTAATCAAAAAGATTTGATATAACATCCGAATTCACTGCAAAAATGAGCTGAGCGATAGGTTTTACTGTTGTTGAAATTGTTCATGATGAGAATGACGATGACGACGATGATGACGATGACGACGACGAGGAGGAGAACAACGACGATAACAATGACGATGATGATGATGACACTGATGATGATGATCACGACGATGACGACCATAACGATGTTGTTGGTGATAGTGACGATAATGCTGCTGCTGTTGCTGATGACGATGCTGCTGCTGATGATGCGGTGGAGGCGGAGGAGCAGGACGAGGACGAGGACGAGGGCGACGACGACGACGACGACGACGATGATGATGATGATGATGATGATGATGATTATGATGATGATGATGATGATGATGATGATGATGATGATGATGATGATGATGATGATGATGATGATGATGATGATGATGATGACGATGATGATGACGATGATGATGACGATGATGATGACGATGATGATGATGATGATGATGATGATAATGATGATGATGATGATAATGATGAGATGATGATTATGTTGATGATGATGATCATGATAACGTTGATAACGATGATGTTGATGAAAATAACGATACTGTAAGTAGTAAATTAACTCATTAATTGTTATTATAATACACAAGCACATGCTAATGGATCTGTATCCGCAAGGCGGTCAAATGAAAACTCACTTGGTATAAATATGAAAAATTGAATCAAAATATCATAATGCGGAGTGTTAAAATGTGTTCAAATCTAGCGAAATTGTTGCAGTACTTTTCTACCGAAACCAATGCTTAGCCCAGTTATTTTAAAAATAATTTCAAAATACCACGATACACGTCAATTGGCTAACAAATACATTTGTAAGTTTAACCTCACTCAAAAACAGTATTTATTGAAGACAGAGCGTCAACAATGTCCGAGTTTCTTCAACGTAGCTTAAGTACCTAAAGTACCTTTCCGTTTGATTTATCGCAGGATCCTGGGTCCGCACCCACAGTCTTTTAACGTGTCTGCATTAAAAAAGATAATAATTGTTGTTTGTAATAATCTTTGACAGCTCATAAAAACATGTAAATCCTCAATTCGTAGAGTTTCAGTATGATTTCATTTATTTAAAAAATAAAGACGGTTAACATATTTTATACACACATGTATTAGTAGCTATACGCCATATAACATAGGACATAATGTATATTATAAATCAAAGCGCTGAAGGCACTTTAGTTGTTCGCTGTTGTCGTCCTTGATTAGCTTGTTCGCATTGCATATGCCTATCATTGTGCACAGGCTAATCTTATTTGACGTGCATTAAGCCTCGTTTTCCATGAAAGCAGCCAATATGTGCATATTTTAATGATAAACACTAGACTGGCCAATGGCGTTTACAAGCTGGTATATACATTCACTGCTAGAGCAGAATCATTTGTCGTCTGCTGCAGACAGGCAGTGGTAATCGTTCCTAGCAGAGTGAGTTGTGGTTCTTGCCGTACTTAAGTCTTCTAAGCACCTACTGATTTGCATTTATTACCCATTCTCTTGAAACGCCGACTAATAAAGTGCGATAAACCGCCTTTAAACACTTGGCACATTAACAAATAAGAACATTCCACACCTAACCGAGAACCGACGTCTTTAATCGCGAAACTATTACCAGAAATTGAATACCGCCAGAAACAACAATGAGCTCACTTCGATTAAATATAAATACACTATATTCATTGCGTCCTAAGCAATCAAACGTATCAACCGAAAAAAACAGCGAATACAGCATTATATATGACATCGGTCTTATATATCGCCTCAGACATGCGAGAGCGCCACGATGAGTGAAGAGTGTGTGTATGAGAGTTTGTTTACATGTCCTACTGGCCTCTTCACGAGATTTGTGTAGCCCGACCTGAATGATGAATGAAATGGATGTAGTAACAGTTATATGAACACGATATATCCGTACCAATATCCATGTGAGCAAATACTAATAATAATTAATTTTTTAATCGCCATAAGCTTGAAAATAAACGTAAATATATACAACAAAGACCAATTCGGAGACTTTAAATTTTTTAAATTACCTCCCCTGCAATAGAATATATATATGGAGACTCGCATTCTATGGAATATCAAAATCTCAATATATCTTTCTCCGAAAAATTTTTCTGGTAAAAATCATCTTAAATTTAGCTGTATATTCGTATGTAATTAATTAAACAAGAGTTATAAAAAGGCATCGCAAAAAATATCGCGTTTTACTTGAATAAGTTACCTCCCTTAAGCCTATCGGAATATCAAAAATACGTATATAAACAAAACGCGTTCCTTGCATAAGTGATAATAAAGCGCGTGCCCGTGCCACTCGTCCTCCAAATACTTACTAAATATAGTACAACGTATCTACAATCATTGCGACTAACTCATACCTCAGTAAATAAGTAACCAGGATAAATATACGTTTAGGTAATTAAGATATAAAACATACATATAAAAATTTACATGTTCCCTGTCTGGCGAACCCGATCCATGGACTATAGCCACAAGAGGTTTCTATGTACCTATGTAGCCGGATTTCGCCCTCAGAGCGCCCAACACCGACACAGATCACGCTACTCTCCGGTCAAACACAATACTACATAGGACTGCTGCCTTTGTAACCATATTATCAGAATCATTAACGTGCAAAATGGAAACTTTCAACTGTCCTTTCACTTCATACATAAGCCATTGCCGATCTTCAATGATCGCTTATTTCCGAGAGATGCATTTTATTTTTTTCAAACTTCGAATTTTGATATATGTTTAACTTATTCATTTAGATTACATTATTTTCACTATAAATATTGACTTTGATCCAATTATCATCTGAAACATACGATTTCGCGATTTCTTCAAAGATCGAGCGAGCCTTTTTACCTGTTTATTTATATATATCTAATTTAAGGTTACACATATGTAAAGTTGTCGTGGCCGAGTGGGTAAGGCGATGAAATTGATATCTTTTGGGATTTTCCCGCGCAGGTTCGATTCCTGCCGACATCGCATACTTTTTGCGACGCGTTTTATTTCTTTTCTAACGTAATTTGATATAATATAGCACATAAGCTATGTTTATTGTAAAATATGTTGAAAATTGTATGCACATCCTTCAATTTTAAAATTAAAACAACGTTATGGCTAAATTGATTAATTTACTGCTGAAAATACGAATGATGCATGTTGCATTTTTATTTTTATTTCAAAAAGTAAACGGTAAATCTGTCTATTTTTTGGTATTTTTGCTGTATATAGTGTTTCTATAAAAACTTATTTTAAAATATAACTTAAATGATACTATTTTGAATTTTATGACACTTTGTTTTTAACCGACCCAATTTTTACTTGGCTGAAATCACTTACATTTCATGGCGCTATTCCATAGATTAAAATTTGTAAAAAATAAATGTCTGAAAAAGTATACTTATTTCATCTTGTTTAAACGTTAAACACCTTTACTGCATCTGTACACACCAACTGCATGCCCATATTTGGAAATTTGAATGAATTATGGAACTTTTATATACCCCAGGGGTGAAAATAAACTGGACAAAAGCCGAGCGTGAGGGTGGTTTTGAAAAAATCGGTTTATTTTTTTTAAGCATGGAAAGCTACCTACAAATTTGCATGTAGTTTAGTGAAATGATGCTGATTAGGAAAATAATTAATTAAATTATATTTGGATATGTGCCCATTAGAGGTGCGCAAGCTTAAAAAGGTAGAATTACCGAAATTCCCGTTCTTACACGTTGTAGCATGGATCGGGTATTGAACACGATACACGTGTGTATTAGCACCCTACTGTAGTCCCGGCGGGGTTATCAACTGCACCAATACACCGGTAAGCAACCAGGGGAATATCATATGAAAAAAGAACTATCATGCATGTTTGATTTGTTAAAGTGTGTCACAAAATTTCCCTAACTGCCGATGTCGGCTATAATTTCGGTATAAACATGCAAAGAAATTAACATATATATAATGTTAATGCCGATATGTTATTGGACATTTTGTATGTCAAATGTTCATTATTTGTATTAAAATTAAGACGATTGTATTGAACACGATACACGTGTGTATTAGCACCCTACTGTAGTCCCGGCGGGGTTATCAACTGCACCAATACACCGGTAAGTAACCAGGGGAATATCATATGAAAAAAGAATTATCATGCATGTTTGATGTGTTAAAGTGTGTCACTAAATTTCCCTAACTGCCGATGTCGGCTATAATTTCGGTATAAACATGCACAGAAATTAACATATATATAATGTTATTGCCGGTATGTTATTGGACATTTTGTATGTCAAATGTTTATTATTTGTATTAAAATTAAGACGATGCTTATTTGCCAGAAAGCGTTTATTTCAAATTCAAAACAAGCAATAATCATACATAATACCAAAATATAAAACTAACAAAATGACAACACTCTCGCTTAACGCAACATTCAGAAGCACGCGCACTTAACAAAATTATTGCAACTAATGCAAGCTGTAATTAATATGTGACTACTTGCTATACAACCAGTATCATGCGAAAATTGATCTTATTTAATTGTGGTTCCCTCTTTGAATTTATGTTGCCTGTCGACTTTTAGAATAATGTGTCAGTAAGAAATGTATTGCTTGCTCTACAACCAGCATCATGCGAAAATGGATCTTATTTAATTGTAAATCCCTCTTTGAACTTAAGTTGTCAGTCGACTTTTAGAATAATGTGTCAGTAATAAATGTTTTTCTTCAGTTTCACATGTTTTTTTAAGAAAATTTAGTGAAAGATGCAAATGTGTCTTATTTATTTTTTTCTGTGTCTTCAATGTATCTTATTTATATGTGACTTATTTTTTTTCAAGAAATGAAAGATGCAAATGTGTCTTATTTTAATTTTATCCATGTCTTAAATGTGGCTTATTTATATAAGATAAAATGATATACTGCCAGTGTCATGCAAAAAAGGATCTAATTTCTTAATATCCACATTCACGCTTTGTTCTTTATTAGCACCGTCTTTAATTAGGCTATCTATTTAAAGTACAGATTACTGTGAACTTAATAATTGTGCAACGGTGATGTTGATCCATTATCGTTGTTAATTTAAAATGTAGACAACAAGTTAGCAATAAATGAAATCAGTTATTTTGGAAGTAAATCTAATTTTTTCTGTACAGTAGCCAGGTGGATGTGTATTGAGCGGATAAGATAGGGATCACCACAACAAGTTTCTAATACACAGTATAGACTTCCCCTATTATTGTATGTGTTATTAACCTGATTGGAATAAATACAGTGTTAAAGATCATTTCATGTGAAAAGCAGGATTTCTGACATAATTTCAATCGTTTTGCTTTTATACACAATTTCATGGAACAATGAATATATTGGCGCGATGGAACACAATTTATAAATCAAGCTGACAGTATAATATCATTTTTTAATTATGTGTAATTTAATTTGCATCTCTCCCTTAACTCGTTCAATGACACGTGAACTTATATCAATTATAAAACATCACGTGCATCATTAAATATTTTTTTTAATTATGAAAACATATATGTTCTACATGGTTTTGTTTAGTTTTTTTTTCTCAACCAGAGAGACATTATAAAACATTGTTATATATAAAGCGCTTTACTTTTCCACATTACATAAAGATATATCGATTTTTTTTGTTAAGTGTACGTGCTTGACATATTTATAAAAAGGCAGTGTTTATTTTTGTAATAAAATCGAAAATTGACATTTAATTTGATGCAATCCACATTGTTTAGCGGCCAAGCGCGGTATTCCGCTCTCGGCGGCCGATGGTGTATTGCAATATATACAATGAAAAGCTGGGTTTCTGACATAATTTCAATCGTTTTGTTGACGCGGAAGTGCTTTTTGGGGGCCAAAAATACTATTTTTCCCTTTATTTAAACCTAAATCAGTATTTTTTTACACTTGAAGGTTTGTACAGCGGGGATTTCGGTACCGGCGCGGGTTTATGTGCTTGTTAAGAATTACCGAAACCCCCGCTAAGAGGCAACATATTATCCTGATTTATGCTTTGATTAAACATTGATAACTAAATTGCAAAAGTGTATAGCATATTGTAAATAAGGTAGTACGATATCATTTGTTTCATCAGATTTGTTTGGAAAATACTTTCTGAAGACTTATTATTACTATGTCATGTAATATCTACATATACTTTTGTGTAACCAATGTTTTAAATGTACATTTTACCTTTTTTACATTCGTTTACACATTTTTCACATTAATAAACTATTTAATAATGGAAACAATATTCTGATAAGAGTGTTTACATGATTAACACTAATATGATTGTGTACAAATCAACATTAATGCAAAGCCAAAACCCAAACATAATGACATATAGACCCTTTAAGGCGTAATATGGGGGATTGGCGTAAACATGGGTGATTTCGGCTCTGGGCGTACGAATGTAGCAGTACCAAAATCCCCGCTAATTATTTTCCAAAAGAAGTAACCGAATGAGAGATAATACGTGTCACTGGTTGCTAATGAAAAAAAAACACTATAATAATTTTGTTGACACTTGAAGGTTTGTACAGCAGGATTTCGGTACCGGCGCGCGTTTAAGTTCTAGTGTAGAATTACCGAAATCCCCACTGAGAGGCAACTTAATGCTGTCAAGAGTGCTTAATAATTAAAATTAATATCATTTGTTTGCACCTTAACATTCATGTGAAGTCAAAAACCATTCATACCGATGACCTATTGACCCTTTAAGGCGTAAATATGGGGATTTCGGTACTAGGCGGGCGAATGTAGAATTACCGAAATCCCCTTTTCATCATCGCACATTAGTGTAACATAAATTTTAACACAATATATGTAGGGAAACTCATATGATTCGCGAAATGTGAAAATGATTAGTATGCTATAATTCGACCACGAAACTTGACGTGACTTAATACCGGACATTATGGAATGGAGCTACGCTAGCCGTATTTGACATAAGACCCATTTTCGCATATTATCTTATCAATGCTTATATGAATTTGATTGCTATAATCTAATGCGTATTCGACACGGAATTATTGTCAAGGTTTTTCATTTTGTCAATATTTATCATAGCAGGGGACATTGCTGACATCAATATGGATACTGTTTTCATTTTCTGTCGAGAAATGATATGACTTATTATCAAGATTATTTTATAGTACGGTAGCGTTCTCTTCACAAGTGAGATTTATTTGTACTGGTAAATTGCTCTTATACTCACCATTCGGACTCGACGATCGGCTCGAATAAAAATGTTAGTCGCTTAAAAGTACATATTCATCATATTGAGCACGATTATTATTATTATTATTATTATTATTATTATTATTATTATTATTATTATTATTATTATTATTATTATTATTATTATATAGCTTTTAGAAACTTATACCTTAAAAAAAATCCCATTGGAAAAAAAATCCCATGGGTAAAAAAAATACCATGGGAAAAAAAATCCCATGGGATTTTATATTATTTTAAAACACGATTTAACGCGTTGAAATCGCGAGAAATGCTCATCATTTGTTAAAAGGTAGTGTTTCTGAAGGTTACATGAATAAATCTCTAAAAATCAGAAAAAATCCCATGGGATTTTTTTTTCCCATAAAAAAATGGGATTTAATTTCTATCAAAGTAAATTGAACGAAAATAAGCACAAATGCTTTAACAATGCTTAAAATCGATAACTAAGCACAAACGAACGTGTTTTATGTTTTTGAAAATCCCATGGGATTTTTTCTCCCATAAAAAATGCTGGAGAAAAATCCCATGGGAGAAACCAAAATTCCCATGGGATAATGAAAAATCCCATGGGAAAATACAAAAATCCCATGGGAACCCCAACTTTGCAAATAAAGTTCATAGTGAAGAAAACGCATTTAACAAGCAAAAATAACCAATTATTAATCACAAGTTAGACTTGTATCTTATACTTTATCACAAATAAGCAAACCTTCAAGAAAAAGGGTACTTAAGTTTGCGAAATTTCGGTTTCGCAAAGTTTTTCCGGTGGCCGTTTAATTAGCACTCAGATTTCTTGCCACAAACCATAAACGAAATGCATCATTGAACATTGAAGTGTTAAAAACACGATATTTTGTAATCCAGATAAATTAATGATCAATATAATGTAAGTAATAAAACATAAGAAAACACCAACAAATCGGAGTACTTTTACCTATATGAATAAATGAAACACTGTTTAAACTAAATCATGAGACTTCCGGAAAATGACGCCTTATTGCTTATAGTCGTAACAGTTTCTGAGCGTTCCACGACACAATAATTGTTCTGTATTGTGCTCATACAAACACTAGTTTTCATTGACAAACTTGTCACTGTTTCCACACAGACAAATTCCGGATATTAAAAGACACTTGGAGGCTTTTATTAGTGAACGTGGATATTTGGATGGAGAAGTACGGTCTACGAAAATATTTGCTCTTGTCAAAGGATTGCCTAAAAGTTTGTGGCAATTTTATGTATACAAATGTTGTTATTGTAAGCAGCTTGCTAATCAATGACGTGGAACGGACATATTATTGTTTATGGAAGATATCACAACACGTTTGCTAACTTGTTAATCGAACGATACAAACATTTCACCGGATATCATCATGTGTGTAGTACCCGCTTCAACTATTCATCTTAAAGAAAATATTTGATATGACCACTTAAGGATGTGGATAATAAATGAGTTTCTATTATTGAACAATATTGGAATAATGGGAATTATCAATTATTGTTAAAATTCGTTCAGTTTCGGATCTGAAATTAGATTGACCTTTTTATAACATAACACAACAACCCATTTGTATATCAGTAGTAATGAATCTATTATGAAACAGTATGCTATTGAATCTGTTTAATCTCTCTCTGTCTCTCTCTCATCATATACTACCGATGATAGACAATTGAAATTATGCTTTTGTGTTTGGAATCTGTAAAAAAAGGAATATTATGTTTGTGCTGACACATAAATCATGCATTCCGACATGTGATTTAACTAAAGCACACAGGCTGTGATGAACACAACAATGCTTGCAAGTCATAGATATCTGACATGGTCTTGCAATAGAAAACGAAAACAACTCAAGTAGTGTCCCTATTTCGAGAAATCTGTATTGTTTGTACTTCATACAATACAATAATTACACAGCCTCAATTACAATTTTAAGATAAATATTCAAACAATACATAAATTAAATTGTGCAGCATTCCTGATACGAATATAAAACATACAATATACATGCATAATGTGATATTTTTTAAACGAATTAAGCGTTCAGGGTAAACACTTTCCGCAATTGAATCAATTGTATTTTGTTTGAAATATATACACAATTAAAGCAATATATTTCATGGTTGAAGGACACAAAACTCGTCTCGATTTCATTACTAATCGAATCAAATAGAACTGCAGTCAGAAAAACAATGTTTCAGGTTAAAAAAATATCAAAGTTTCTATATATTTCTCTTTATGTATTTTAACCTTATATTGCAGGCTTGATCAAGGTACTTGGTTAATGTTTGTTCTTCTCAGTATGTTTGTCACTTCTGCGAATTTCTCATCATGCGTATCTGTTTTAAAGTTTAAACGTAATACTTGAACTTAATATTGAATCTTAGCATGCGACATTGATCTTCGATCTAGGGACCTGCTTGTGCGACATTCTGTCCAATCACGATGATTTCTTAAGTAAAGATACATGATATTCCATTATTGCCGGACTAAGTGATGCGCGAGAAAAGTGTCCTCAAAACTAGATTCACAATGATTGTTGACCATGAACTTTGATCTCTGTACAAGTTTATTGCGCGCAATACACTGCCTTTTCATGCTTATTACATGTAATTATAATTTGTGATATGAAAATATTGCATTGAATACAATATTTATATTATTGACATGTGATTAAAGTTTACGTAATTAATTTACATATGATCGAACATATCTATATATTTCGATTTTATAACAATATTGTCTTGTACATCACCATCCAAATGCAAAAGTAGTATAAGTGAAGTCGCGTAAATCAAAGCGTCCATGCAGACATAAATTAAAAAAACAACATAACAGTTCGACCTTTAAACATGGTTTCATAAATCGTTCGAGTAACGAAGAAAACTATAAATGTTAAAGTAACAATCACGCTCAAAAATATCGAATATTTCGTTAAATAAAGCTAACCCATACAAAAATCAATGTTCCTTTTAGCAAATCGCAAAATTTCAACATTAGATGTTGTCTGGTAGAATTGATTTAACGAGATACAAAATACTCGTTTTTATTTTTTTGTGGCCACAAATAATTCCATTTATATCTCCTGTGAAATATCCGAACATTTACGGGCGAACACGAGATTGGATACAGTAAGCGTCGGAAGCATGACGTAGCTCTCATGAATAATCATTCTGTGAAATCAAAATGAATTCTGGGTAACTGGGAAATGGCTTGTATAAATTATACAAATGAACGCAACCCGAATGAATCCGATCCTGACTCGAAAGCGAAAGTTGATTACATCGTGGAACGATATTTAGATATTTAGATGCTTAAAACTTGCCGAATGCTTGTAATATAACGTTTTTACATCAATGCTACTTGTTTTTAGGGTCTTCCTATTGTAATTAACCATTGTATGGTACTACTTGTTGTCGAATGTTTTTATATAGCATAATACAGTAGCCGTATGTATTGGTGAGCGTGATAGTGACTTTAATTTATTGACAACAATAAATTTTCGCTGAATTTAAAGTCAGCTTGTTTTTCTTGATAGCTTTTTTGTATTATTGTGCTGTAGATAAAATTGTTATTCATTTTGAAAACACTTGCTGCTTACGTAGAGCCTGTTTTGTAACATAAGCTACCATTCCGCATGTATTAAATGCGTGCACTATACGTAAGTGCATTGAATCGTACATCACGTGATGGCATCATTATTTAATTTTCTTCTTTCGCAAAATAAATGACTGAGATGATACAATTGGTATGTGTAGTCATCGAAACATACTGCTTTACATTGACCGATCGAATACGAGTAACTCAGTTTTTATCATGTCTATTAACGGCGTATATCGTTTAAATATACTCGTATTGTATAGGAAATTCGGTTTTTGCTTTAAATTAAAAACAAGCAAATGTATACAGAAATGTGTATCCTGAGTATTCTCAAGCTTAGTTTTTCTTATTCGCGGATAAAATTGTAATATATATTGACAACTTTTACATAAAATATGCTATTTATTGAGTTACACTTCAATCATGTCACGCTTCCCGCAGAATGTTGTGTAAGTTCATGAACGCATTTATTTAGTTTGTCATATTCCAACTCCGTAATCAATTATGCGTTCCACATAAACGCTAACATAATGTGTATGTGATTGTAAATCATTTAATACAACACAACTTAAGGCCATATTTAATTCTCATGAATCGTGCCTAGCTCCAAACAGATGTTTAAGAACGAATATTTGCCATTGCAGCGAACATTTGTCTAACAATGCATCGTTTACCACACACATTGACATCTGCCGCTTAGCTCTATGATGTAAAACCTTAATTTATATCAGTTCAGTACAAATAATCAGAAGTTGCGATATATCTAGCCTTTGAATAATTCAGTAGATGACTGATAGGATTTCCAATATCAAACATCATCATCGAACTCATAGAATGAATTTGTTTTTGTTATCCAAACGCATTATATCATAAAACGCCATTTCAAACACTTAGTTCTTGCACAATGTTACAAATTTGTGTCTTGCATTTTCCATTCCGATGGGTAATTTTAAGCATGCACCATTTATTTAAAAAATATACGATACTTAGCTGTTTTAAAATAGTTCTTCTTAAAAGTTCTGGGATTATTTACAAAAATGCCTGTTGCTCAGTAAATGTAGGCGCTGACTTAGTCCATTGTCCATTAAAACGTGTTAATATAATGGGCGATTTTAAACCATGTATGCAAGCGACATTTTTGAACGCTATTTGGCTTTAATTAGGAGCATCTCCGATAAAATTAATATAGCGCTGCAAATAAAACTAACTATAATGGCAAGGAATCGATATTATGATTATGTTGCTTTCCGAAGTTCTTTCATTTTAAAGGCAATTGAGAAATAACTATTCCAATACTAAAACACTTTATATAGTACATGTATGTCGAGTGATATGAAATGTTGTTTATGTTTGGGTCAAACATGGGTGTTTCGGTTGAAACGGAAATAAGTTAATTATTGGTTAATCTTAAAATAAAACGAACTGCGTGGATAGGGCAGTGCTGTATTGTGCATTCATATATCGTGCTTATCGTGGTTATACAGCGTTGTATATTTTTGGAAATATACGTTTTGTATTAAAATGAAATATTTATGTATGTGATTTTACTACATCTGAAAAGAATAGAATGTCATACAGCATGTTCATGTCCTACATTGATTGATGACGATCATATTGCCTTCTTATTTTTGTAAATCGAATGTTTTAACAAAAAGTGTGCATGTCATTGTATTGTCGGTTATATTTACCAGTATTTTATAATTTAAATGTATTCTTTCCAGATTCTAATTCATAACCAAAATGAACAGAATTCTTACTAATACTGTATCACGGTGGCATACATCGGATATCGAGTCATTTTGTTTTTATCTCATTGTTACCATCAACAGCAAGAACCACCGCACTTATTTCCGAGAAGTAAAATAAACAAGTGTTATAAACACATTGTGTTCCAAAAACGCTGATAAGACCATTAAATTCTAATCACAGCAGCAATTTATGTGTGATAACTTTATCAGGCCAACACGTGCTATGACGGTGGCAATGAACGTACGTTCGGAATGCGTCTTTATAAATACTCAGAAATGTCTAATGAATATCTCGACTATTTTGTTACATCCGATGTAAACATTTTCTGAGATGCATAATGTAAACGTGTATTCAATATGAAACCCATTACGTTAATGCGCGAATTACTATTATATGCAACGATTAAATTATATAAGGAGATGGATATATAATCGCCTAGCTGTAGTAATAAAACAAGTGTGCTAATCGTTATGTCTTATTATTAATGCATTTATCATTGCATTTTCACAATACATTATCACAGTACTTAATCTTAAGCTTATAAACTAATGCTTTTACGACGATTATAGCGGTTATTACAAAAATAAAGCATGTTTGTTAACTATTTTATATGAGTCGATCATTTTTCTGTAAGCATTTGTGCAAATTCTCGAATCTCTAGCAATACCATGTCTCGCTTGATTTCTTTAGTTAAACTATCGAGGATGGATTGAACATGGACACTTCACATTATTTCAATTTGACATGAAATGAGCCATAAAAGTTATGACATGTATATGCAGTGTTCTTATTGTATAATAAATAATCAATTTGTTAAGTTTAAACCGGTAAAAATCTCGATTTATATATATTGCATCTACCTTGACAAGGTAGTTACATTTGGTAGTTACATTTGGATTACTATTATGTCATCATATTTCTATTTGTAGTTGATTCGTTAACAATTGTTCGAGTTACATGGTTTAAAGTAAAGATGATGTAGCTTTTCGGCAATGGAAGTTGCACTCCTTGTTAATATTATAGCATAAATAAATAAAAATATAATAATACGGGATTCCCGCCTGTGTTTTGAAAAAAAAGCTAAAGAATATTAGGAAAAAAACCCTGTATGGTCCATATAATAGTTTAAATGCCATTGATTTTAAAATATCATGTTCTATATTATATGTGTATGGCATTATATGCATTGAATTTTGTTCATTTCAGAACATTTCAAACATTTCAGATAATATTTATGTACTATAATTGCAGCGTGTAATGTATATTGATTTTATTTGAGATACACTTATATACACACGTTTTCATTTAAGAGTATTGTGATATTTAAATATGGACGTGGCTATCACGACACACTTTATTTTATTTTTACATATATTATACGTATTGAACAATTAAAATGCATGCCTTTGAGCCTGTAATGCAAATGAATTTAAGTGTTATACCATGTAAAAGGTATAGGTTTTTAGCTAAATGCGTATGTAGACACAATGTTGGCATTTACATGTCAAAGCGGTATCTACCGTTTTAATCATTACATATTGTGTTATATTAGCATATGAATTAACTAGCAGTTTCCATTCGCCTTTCTAAATACGTTTTTCTAGTGACGACTGTTCTCGACGTCATGATGACGCTGGGATTCAATATCCCTTAAGTGCTTTCTGCTCGTACTGCATACAGATTGATTCACCTATCTGCTTTTTTCGAGTTTTTTGTTAAATATGATACACAATCAAGTGTTAATCTCGCTGTTTACATTCATAATACACTATCAAGTGGCTACGCTTTGTGATTTTATCAATAAACCAAAGCAAATTGTGCAGCGTCATTTGCTTTAATTTCATTGCCGATAAAATAAATCCAGTGTGGCTCATTCAAATAACTAATATGACGAGGAATCGGATTGTGTCAACCACGTATAAAAGCCACGCAATCGTAACACTTGCATTTTACATTTGATGAAATCATACTTTCACCCTTAATAATTGCATTTTAGTGCTATAATGTTATTAATTAGATGAATTTATATTGGCTTTGTTATTGAGCTGAAGAAAGCCGTATTGGTCTGAGGCCGCAGGCCGAAGGACATTACGACTGTCTGAAGCTCAATAACAAAACCAAAATGAATAAAACTAGTTAATGACAAATTTATTAATTAACTGTATAATCTTATTCAGCAAGAAAAGCTTGAATTTTACTTTCGAATTACAGGTTTTACAGGCTTATGTGTGTTATGTTATTGAACCATTCGCTTTGCCGGAAAGACAATTGATTGGATATTTGTTTTCAAATGAAGAAGCGAATAAGAGAGCGGACTATTCGTAGCCTTGCTGAATTTATTCCGCGTGCGAAACTGTCAACTACATGGATGCCTGAGCGTTATGATTTGGATTTGTTTAAAGTAAACTATACGTTTAACGAGCGCGGCGTTTTATACATTGAAGGCAAAGCAAAATCGAAGACATACAATAATAATAATTGATAACTTTGAAAATTATAGCAGCCAATAAAGGTATGAAACAACTAATTGCTGTCGCGAGCCTTTCGGTAAACAGCGATATTATATTTTAAGGATTTATATTTTTACACCAAAACTAAGCATACAACTTCAAAGTGGCGTCCAAAATTGTCGAAATTTGGATTCTCATATAAGGCCGAGTTTTTCCTGGTGTCTCATTGGCTTAAGCTCATATTGGCCGACCTTTTCCCGTATTGGCCCTGTTTTTCAATATTGACCGCCCTTTTCTCGGCGAACCTCAACTTGTATGGGGCAAACACATTGAACACATTCTCGTCTAATATTATACAGTTAATTAATTATGTTGAATATTGCCAGTATATGCTATCGTAGTGTATCTTTTTCGAATGCTGATGCGGGGACTTTACGGAAATGCATATTATTGTAAGAAATTCCACATATGAAGATGGCAAAGCTGGATAACGAGGCGTTGTATTTTCATCCCATTGATGTAATCATCAACAACAACCCCTCATTGATTTCCGAGAACTTCAACAAAACGCTTGTTATTTAAACACTTAATGTGCCAAGACCGCTGATAAGACAACTTATATCTAATCTCAAAAGCAATTTATGTGTGCGATATCTTTCATCAGAACAATAAGTACCGGATCCGTGGTATGGAGCATATGCTCTGAATATGGCCTTATCAGTAATCCGAAATGTTTAATGAATGTCTCGACAATTTTATTACATCCGATGTAAACATTGTCTGACGTGCAATATGCAATTATGTTTTGAATATAACATGCAACGCTGTCCGTTCATGAATTCATTAGGTGCAACTCTGCAACGGTTAAGTCATGTGATTATGATGAATGAATACACGCTTATCTGCAGCAATAAGACGGATCTTTGTATCGTTATATCGTATTAAGAACGGATTAATCATGATATTTCCATATTCAACATTGAAGCACTACACGTCAAGCTTACCAGTTGACGTCTTAACGACGATAACGACGTTTTTGTTCAATAATAATTCATGTTTTAGTCATTATCAACTCAATAAAGGCGATCAAGTGTATAACTCATTTTAGGCATACTTTCGATGAGTCTATCATGTTTTTGTAACCATGTTGACAAATTGTTCTTGCTATTCATCGCTTGATTGCTTCACTTTAACTATCGAAAGTAAATTGAACATACTGCATTCCACATCATATACACATGATATTAACATTAGCCACAACTTGTATGATATGTACATGCATGTTCTAAATATATATAATACTTAATTTCTATGTTTCAAATTCACCTGGCTAACATCTCGAATGATATAATTTCCATTATCAATAAGAAGGTGAATCCCATGGAATTTTTCTTTAATTAATTTCCATTTATTGTGTGATATTTTTACGTGTTGGTTATTCATTATTTACTTTTTAAATGACTGCAGTTGATAATAATAAGTTTCTAATTCTAATTTAATTAAACAAGAAACGTCTATAGAAGCATTTCAAACACTGTATAATGCATATGCTATATCTTAATATAGAACATATGTTTAATAAACAAAAGATAACTTCAATATTCTAAGCCTATGGTATTATATGTTTAAGCATTGGTGTTAAGTTGTTTAACACGCGTACTTGGGTGTAAGGTGTAATGCAAATCTAGTTCTCTTTAAAGTCCCCGTTCTCGAAATATATCGTTGTTTTGCGTATAAATCGTATAGCGAGAAATAAATACATACATTCATTGAAATATATTTTTTATCGAGATTGACTTCGAAAACCTGGTCGAAATAGGCTTTGAAGCGATAAAATAATAAATAAATGAGCATAATACAGGCAATAGGCGAAAATTATTGCAACGTCACGAGTTATGCAAATTATATCTATAAATAGCTTTCTCTAAAGCATATGGAAGATAAATACATAGATTTAGCAAAAAACGTAGCATTGAAACTCAGTTTTCGTCTGTAACAGAGGTATTTGCATTCGTTCCTGCCTTCTCTCCGATAAATTTGCCCGTATACGCAATGTTGTTTGTTTATGTTTGAATTAACGTTTTGAATCATGAATATTAATTATGTCGTTTTGGTACTTTACCGTACTCGACATCAAAATAAAATCCGCTATATTGTTTGCTTTCAACCGATTTCTGTCGGATTGTCAGTGATATCCTCAATAAAAACACGTTTTCTTACCATTCTGCCCATATATATCTCCGCGAACGGGGACTTTAATACTGTTGAGTTATGTTGAGACCGGTAAACAGTGTACACTCTACAAACATGGTTTACTCACGTTGCTAATCTTCCACAATAAAGATATAAAATAGGCCGTTTTCGGTATGTTTTGATTCTTGGGTACTAAACTGATTATATAATTCCGGTCAGCTCAGCCATATAAACCATCTTATACAAACACAGTTATTTATAAGCGAGATGCATGTTCTCAATATGCATAGATAAAACACATAATGCATGCATATAGGAAGCCGATAATTTCATTAGTTTTATTCCGGTTTAATTATATCAGAGCAGCGCGAATACAAACAGCTCAGTTGTTACTAATTGATGTTAGCATGCCTGTACCAATCATGATGCTTATCTCTCTTTCTCTCTGCGTGTTCTGAGGTACACAATTGCGATATCGTGTTCTTGTTATAGTTTATATAATCTGTGTATCTCGGACGTTTAAACAAGGCTGAAAAGTAGTAGGTAAATGTGCGCGATCTTTACACAATAAGAGTGTATAACGTTTTGATCTTTACGTCAAATATTACTATAAAACAGCTGTAACTAGACTTCTTCAATGGTAACAAAAATTATCATCACTGTTTAATTATTACTTGAGTTCATTTTAATTGAACGAGTAATTTTATACAAAGGTTAAACAACGACTGAATATAATTTGTGTTCAAAATGCGTTTTTTTACGAGCAATATTTACATTGCATGAACCGTATTGACAGTATCAACGACTCCTCAAACTTTCGATAATTATATCGTATAAGCCAAATTATTACAATTATAAAGTTCATAGCATTTCTGAACAAATATAATTATATATCATTGTAATTAGTTAAATAATATATGGTATATCTTATTATTGATTGTTTGAATAATCGAATCCGGCTTGTTGAAATATGTGTGTATTGTACATGGATAGAAAAACTTCATTAAATTAAACATGCATATATAAGTTATCGACTGCAAATCAACGACTGAATATTACGTATTTGTCTTTAAATCTTTAAGTGCTATTCTTCATTGATCAGAACGCTTTGACAGGAATTATTTTGTGTCTGAACTTTCTGTGTACTTACAGCTATGATTATTTATAACTTGCGTTTCGATATTTTCCTCTCGATTGACGATTTCTAGTAAGATACAGATTATGCTGTTGTTGACTGATATTAAATTCCTTACGAAATATTCGCTTGATGTTCGCAAAAACAACTAGCATTGTTGACATTAATTAAAGATTAATTATAATGCTGCATGAGTATTCGTTGTTTACTTTATAATTGTGATAGTTAAATAATATATTTATATTTATTACATTAAGTATATGCTCTCCCCTTTCCATATGGAATAATGTACAGTCAACAAAATGTTATGAAATCTCAACTAATTGCACAGTTACATACAGTGCATAACAACGACTTTTTTTACACAAAATCACAATTTTTTCATTCCCAACACTTTTTAACAAAGGTTCACAATAAAAAGTAATATATATATATATATATATATATATATATATATATATATATATATATATATATATATATATATATATATATATATATATATTGATTATATATATATGTATATATCTATTTATTTATAAATATATGTACAATAATGACAAACTAAATTGAATGGTAATACTGCTCATCAGATAATAACGTATTCAATGTGTGTTTGCACATATTATTACTCATTATTCAATGTAAACACGTACTCGTAACATTGGTTCAAAATTGGACTTTAAGCAAGTCAATATTGCGTTTAACGGACATAATTGCGAAGTTGCGGACTCGCGACCTCTCAGAAATTATTATAATAATTTGTTTTTCATCAAATAATGGCGTACTTGTGCGTGTGTTGTGTATCTCTTTTTTATGATGACTTATCGCTTCTTTGCCTGAAAATCATTATAATAATAGGCCTACTGTGAAGATAATATATATAATAACGATTTATAAACCTGTTGAGGGAAAGTGTTTTTTCGCATTATAGACGGAGTGGGAAACCGAAATGTGTCAACTTAATGCGCTGTGGTGACAAACTTCAGTGAACATAAAATGTTTGACTACGGTAAATAATTTATTCCAAGTGTCAATTCTGTGTTCTTTGTTGTCTTTTCTACAATCTAGGTTGCACGATTTACTGCTCCGGTAAGATATGTATAGGCTTTTATTGGCTTTTGGGGAAGTGCCGTTAATTGTTTCTAATAATAGTGAAACAAAGCTTAACTCCACGAGCTTATTTTTTTTTTTGCACGTTTGTGAGTATTGGCAGTATTAAGTACATCTATAACCACCAAAACGAAACGCATCGACACAATGGAAACGCAGATGCATTTTCTTAAACGAACAACCCCATCGGAAAAATCAAAAATCCTATGGGAAGACCAATTTTTCTAATAAATTTCATTGTGAACAAAAAATAAAACGCATTGTGTAAGCAAAAATAAACAATTATTAGCAAAAATTAAGACTTATATCGCAAAATTTAGATCAAAGAGGCACATCTTGAAAACCAAATTAACGTTTACAATATTTCGGTTTCGTATTTTTTTCGGATGGCCGTTGTATGCCTTTTATATGTCAAACCTGTCGAAGAGGTATAGTGGAAGATTTCTCCAAATGACATGCTCACCGGTATAACTTGTTACCGTATTTGTTTGTTTATAAATGTTAACGCATATTATTTGGAAAGGTTGCTTCACACAAACAACAGCGTTTTTCAAAACCAAGCACATAATCGGATAAAATTATACATGTTAACATAATAGAATGCATCAAGATTACCATGACCTATTACTTGGCTTTATTAAATGATCAATAATATTTATGAAGATTGTAACAATCAGTTAAAGTTCAAATATGAATCTGTTCTGTACGTGCAATGCAAACTTTAATGACCCGGGGTGTTAACTGCTTGTTTATTCTAAAAGGGCACAATAGCTCGGCCATACGGGATATTCGCCTCGCCCATTATTATGAAAGCTCTGAGACCTTGATGAGTACAAGATGCGTACATCCGTTATAGTTAAATATATAGCACAATTGGCATTGTAAGCGATGGGTTTTCTCCTTCTCAGAAAACGAACTAAATTATGTTCATCGTAATAATATGATAAATGTTTATAATAATGGTTTCGCTTCAAGAACTAGTGATGGAATTACTAGTAAACTTTCGTGACTAGTTCGTTGTATAAACGAACTTACTCGTTTTTAACAGGTCACATAATGTTTGTGGTGAAACATCGTCTACATTTTATTTATTTTTTAATCGTCGAAACATGTTAACTAAACACTTTACACTAATTTAATATATTGGATCATCACAAGTATTGAATTAGTTATAATGTAAAACAAAACAATGTGTTAATATGGTATTTGTTGGTATGTTATGAGTAAACAACTAGTATAAATACTGAAACGTGTTTTTATTGATTCAAACGTGTTCATGTACACGCTTTTATATGTATCACAATCAAGTAGGACATGCAGTTGTTGTTCAAATAATTGTAATGAAGTATACGGTTTATAAGAGTAATTCAAGAAACACGCCGTATACATGTTAACTCAGAGTTACATATATAATTGCATGAAATATGTTAAGTAATAAATCTCATAAGCTGTTCAATAAAGTATCAATACATGTAACGGTCTAGGACACTCAGGTTTCATCATTTATAATCTAATTAACACTGTTATAAGGATAACATAAACAACAACGAATCTACAAGAGATCTTACAGTCAAATTTGGATAAAATAAATTATACACAGGTTATCATTATAAACCGATTATATTTTTAAAAGGGATTTTCCACAGAATCCCTTTTAAAATGGTCAGTTCAAAGAAATTTCTTTCAAATAAACCCAAATTTGTCTCACTTCTTATAAGAAAGTACACAAAATGTTAAATTGGCACCACAACCCTTCTTATACTCAGACAGGAAAATTAAACAAAAATGTTACACCGCGGTACAAACTCCCAAAGGTTCGTTATCAAATCAAAACATAATTCAACTTAAATATTACGCTGGCAGTACAACCTCTCAAAATTCCATCATCACTTCCAAAGAAAAATTAATAAAATGTTACGCTGGCGGTACAAACTCACAAAGGTTTATTATAACATCATCATATAATTCAACTTAAAATGTTACGCTGGCGGTACACACTCTCAAATTTTCATAATCACTTCAACAGATTTTTTTTTTGAAAACGTTATGCTCGCAGTACAAACTCCACAAGGTTCAGTATTACATCAACAAATCATTCAACTAAAATGTTACGCTGGCGGTAAAAACTCTCAAAGTTTCAAAATAATTTCGACAAAAAAAAAACTTAAATGTTACGCTGGCGGTACAAACTCCCACAGGTTTATAATTACATCAACAAATAATTCAACTGAATTGTTACGCTGGCGGTACAAACTAACAAACTTCATAATCACTTTGACAGAAAAAATTAAATAAAATGAACGTTACGCTGGCGGTACAACCTCCCAAAGGTTCATTATAACATAACCAAAAAATTAATTCCACTAAAAATGTTACGCTGGCGGTACAAACTCACAAAATTCATAATCAATTTGACAGAAAAATAAAACTAAAATGTTACGCTGGCGGTACAAACTCCCAAAAGTTCATAATAAAAACTGCTAATTGTTTGAAAATGTTACGCTTGCGGTACAAACACCCAGAGGATCATAATCACAATGACAGATAACTCTTTGAAAATGTTACGCCGGCGGTACAAACTCCCAGAGGACCATAATCACAATGACGGATAATTCTTTGAAAATGTTACGCTGGCGGTACAAACTCCCAGAGGATCATAATCACAATGACAGATAATTCTTTGAAAATGTTACGCTGGCGGTACAAACTCCCAGAGGATCATAATCACAATGACAGATAATTCTTTGAAAATTTTACGCTGGCGGTACAAACTCCCATAGGATCATAATCACAATGACAGATAATTCTTTGAAAATGTTACGCCGGCGGTACAAACTACCAGATATGCAAAGTCACACAGTAGAAATCACACTTTAAAAAATGGAAGGTTAACCACTTTTTCTGTCCCTTGTTAATATTAAAGAGAGTTTATTAGAGTTCATCGAATATAGAGCATATAGATTGCACATGTCAGGTGGTCAGACGGTCTGTCCATAAACCAACTCTGGTCAGAGTTTTCTTGAGTTCTTTTTTTCCTAGGCGGATAGATCGGATGGGGATATGGAAATTGCAATCGTCCAACCGTCCCGTTTGTCTATGGAGCATACGTTTGTCATTTATAAAGCGAATTTCATACAACTTGGTACGAAAGATCCCCATCATTAGACTGTCGCGCTTAATAAACTTGGTACAAAAGATCCCCATCATTAGACTGTCGCGCAAAATAACCAGTTCCCTTCCTCCAAGGTAAAGGGCACAATTATAATTTATAGGTCAAATGTCTAAATATGGTACAATGTTTCCATCCTGTGTGTGTCCAGAGCATAACTTTGTCATTTATTGAGTGAATTTCATTAAACTTGGCACAAATATTCCCAATCATTAGACGATGTGTCGCACTTGCTGTTGCCTTGAACTAGTGGAAGACAAAGTTAAGGTTTACTTTTATCCATTCTATTTAATAAACGTATTTCCCATCCCTTGAGGGAGCTAAGCTTGAATGATATTTTCTTGCAAAATTGACTAGATACTTCAACTACTGTTCTACAGATATTAAAACATTAAGAAAAGCCTTTATATGTTTTGTGAACATTTCTTGTTTTCTCACGTTTTCAGCTTTTCAATGTTTTAAAATGCATTTTGTTTGAAATTTTGTTGAGTAGCCTATTAGGCATTTAAAATAAAAAAACATTATTCTACAGCTAGATTTTACAGTACACAATTTTTATGCCCCCGGTAGGAGGGCATATAGTGATCGGACTGTCCGCCTGTCCATCTGTCCGTCTTTCAGTCACACTTAGCGTTTAGGTTTCGAAAAATGCTCATAACTTCTATGTACCCTGAGATATAACCTTCATATTTGGTATGCATGTGAATATGGACAAGGCCTTTCCATACGCACACAAATCTTGACCCCTGTGAACTTGAACTTAGGGTCCGCGTTCAAGTTTCGAAATCTGTGTTAAGTTTCGAAAAATGCTCATAACTCCAATGCCCCTTGAGATATAACCTTCATATTTGGTATGCATGTGTATATGGACAAGGCCTTTCTATCCGCACTCAAATGTGAACCCTGTGACCTTGACGTTGAACTAAGGGTCCGCGTTTTGGTTTCGAAATCTGTGCTTAGGTTTCGAAAAATGCTAATAACTTCTATGTCCCTTGAGATATAACTTCATATTTGGTATGCATGTGTATATGGACAATGCCTTTTCATACGCACACAAATGTGCGTGTAGGTTTTAAAAAAAGCTCATAACTTCTATCAAGCGTTTATAGGGGGCATAAGTCATCCTAGGGTGACACTCTTGTTTTTGGTTTGAATAGATATGCGATTTGTTTTATTTTAGACACAAAACTGTGCAGAACACGACTGGTCCTGATTTCGGATGAAGAAAGGAAGAAACATCTCTGAATAAAAATCTTGATGGACCTGTATATTTCATTTATGTACATATTGTTGTTCATTTTGTATGTGATCTGCTGCCTTTTTGAATGATATATTTTCTTTATTTTAAGGTTATTGTAAGAACTTCTGCGTCAATCGTTACTCGAACACATGGGTTTATTCTAACCCAGAGTTTCGTTTTATTATGAAATCGGATCAGTCAATTTACTTTTTTTTTAGCAAATATATGTCGCTGATGGTAAAAACTAAGACAATATTATTAAGGTGTAGTGTTGAACAATTTGTATCCAGTTAAATGTTCCTTATTTGCCAGTTGTCTTTATTATCCCCCGAAAGTATTGAGTAAGATGTCCTATATAAGCTATTGTAACTGTACATTTGTCATGTGCGTTATTATGCCCTTTTCGAAGAAATGAGGGTATATAGTGATCGGACTGTCCGTCTGTCTGTCCGTCCGTCTGTCCGTCACACTTTGCGTTTAGGTTTCGAAAAATGCTCATAACTTCTATGTCCCTTGAGATATAACCTTCATATTTGGTATGCATGTGTTTATGGACAAGGCCTTTCCATACGCACTAAAAGTTTTACCCCTGTGACATTGACCTTGAACTTAGGGTCCGCGTTTAGGTTTCGAAATCTGCGTTTAGGTTTCGAAAAATGCTCATAACTTCTATGTCCCTTGAGATATAACCTTCATATTTGGTATGCATGTGTATATGGACAAGGCCTTTCCATACGCACACAAATGTTTACCTCTGTGACCTTGGCGTTGAACTTGGGGGTCCGCGTTTAGGTTTCAAAATCTGCGTTAAGGTTTCAAAAAAAGCTCATAACTTCTATCCAGCGTTTATAGGGGGCATAAGTCTTCCTATGATGACAGCTCTTATTTTTAGAACTAATTTATGTTAGTCATAATTTTTTTTTGAATCATTCACACTATTTCATATATTTCTAACTTAATGACTGGTGGATTTAGTACATAATAGTTGGAATTTCACTACTTTAAGGTTTACACATCTTTTTTGTGTTATTTTTATTACTTAAAAATTTACTAATAAATAAAGAATGATTTAAAAGTGGTTTACCTTCCATTTTTTTCAGTGTGATTTTTGCTGTGTCATTATGAATATCTGGGTGTTTGTACCGACGGCGTAACATTTTCAAAGAATTATCTATATGAGTATGAACCTTGGGGAGTTTGTACTGCCGACGTAACATTTTCAAAGAGTTATCTGTTTTGATTATGCACCTTGGGGAGTTTGTACCGCCAGTGTAACATTTTAGTTGAATTATTCTGTCAAAGTGATTATGAATTTTGTGAGTTTGTACCGCCAGCGTAACATTTTAAGTGGACTGATTTATTTGGTGATGTTATAATGAACCTTTGGGAGTTTGTACCGCCAGCGTAACATTTTATTTTAATCACTTCTGTCAAAGTGATTATGAATATCTAGGAGTTAGTACCGCAAGCGTAACATTTTAAGTGGAATGATTTATTTGGTGATGTTATAATTAACCTTTGGGAGTTTGTACCGCAAGCGTAACATTTTATTTTAATTTTTCTGTCACAGTGATTATGAATATCTGGGAGTTAGTACTGTCAGCGTAACATTTTAAAAGAATTATCTGTTGTGATTATGAACCATTGGGAGGTTGTACCGCCAGTGTAACATTTTCAGTTTAATTTTTCTGTCGAAAGGATTATGAACCTTTGAGACTTTGTACCGCCAGCGTAACATTTTCTGTTCAATTTTAAAGTTGAATGAATTTTTGTAAATGTTATATTGAACATTTTGGAGGTTGTAACGCAAGCGTAACATTTTAAGTGGAATGATTTATGTGGTGATGTTATAATGAACCTTAGTGAGCTTATACCGCCAGCGTAACATTTTATTTTTTTATTTTTCTGTCACAGTGATTATGAATATCTGGGAGTTTGTACTACCAGAGTAACATTTTCAAAGAATTATCTGTTGTGATTATGAACCTTTGGGAGGTTGTACCGCTAGTGTAACATTTTCATTTTATTTTTTCTGTCGATAGGATTATGAACCTTTGAGAGTTTGTACAGCCAGCATTCCATTTTCTGTTCATTTTAAAGTAGAATGAATTTTTGTTGATGTTATAATGAGCATTTTGGAGGTTTTACCGCAAGCGTAACATTTTAAGTTGAATTTATATGATGATGTTATAATGACTTTGGGAGTTTGTACCGCCAGCGTAACATTTAAGTTTAATTTTTCTATGGAAGTGATTATGACATTCTGAGAGGTTGTACTGCCAGCGTAATAGTTGGAATTATGTTTTGATGTGATAACGAACCTTTGGGAGTGTGTACGGCCAGCATAACATTTAAGTTCAATTTTCTGTCTGAATGTAAGAAGGGTTGAACTGCCAGCGTAACATTTTTTGTTCTTTGTTATAAAAAGTGATAATAATTTGGATTATTTTAAAGAAAATTCCTTGAAAATGGCCATTTTAAAAGAGATTCTGTGGAAAATCGCTTTTTAAAATATGCTGCTTTGATAATATCCACACAGGTTTCTTTGACTACATGCTTTGTGTACAAAAATAGTTAAGTTTATGTTGGTACTTGTATTATATGATTGCATTTTATCAATAATCTTGATCAATTTGGTCTTTTCGAACACTACTTATTTATATTCAGATTTCAAATTACATTATAAAAGAAGCATTCTAATAACAAATTATATTTATCCTCAAGAATATTGAATTTGTTACATGTTCTTTTTTGAACAAATATCGATTCAGGTTAATGCCATCTGCCTGATTCAATTTTTTATCTTTGAGATACAACCCTTAATCTAAAAAGATCAAATCGACACCTTTTTTTAGATACATTTTTTAAGTAAGGTTGCAATTCAAATTTACAAAACTGACTGTAACTTATTGCTCTTTAAAATTATTAAGTTATGCCATCGAAATCTGGATAAATCAATTAATCTAGATTTTTTCAAGGAGAAAAAACACTTTTCATCACCGACATCATTTTACAAACGCATCTCGTTTAGCGCGAATTTGAAACACATGTTTTACACTCATTGGTTCCATACAGCTGTCAGATTGTAAGTCATTTGGTTTTCCCATTTATGTTTTTTTTTTCATTGTTTGTAGTGTCATTCAAATCACGTTGATTGCATTGGAATTCAAACAGCATTGGCAAATTGTCGACAGTGTATACAATTCTATTGTAATGTGCTCTTGTTAACATTCTAAGTATTTTTGTTAATGACCTTTTTGTTAATTAATAATATTATCATTCACAACAACAAACATGTGTATGTGTAGTCAATAAAACGGAATTACAATTAATAAATACCCAGTTTTGGTGAGCTGTTCAACGGTTGAACAGAACTAACAGAATAACTTTAAATGAAATCATGTACATACCATATACAATTCGAAATAAATTATACTATGTAATTAACCCAATTTACGCTATTCTTTTGTGTTTCTTTTTACATTAATACTCTCCTAGAAACTACATTACCGTTATTGTTGTTTGCTAAAGGCAAAACTATTAAAGCCACGTTACGAAACAGGTTCACACAGACTGTAGCAACGTACTCCTTTCGGCACACACAATATTAAATACATCGTTCATACAAGAGATGGTAATTGGTTGCACACCTGCTTCAAAAGTACATACCGAAAACAATTCGGTTGACTTTTTCCGAAATTATACCATTTATCTGTATACACATATTTTGGACGCTTTGAACAATTTGTTTATTGTTAAGTCATAGTATGCTACTAGGTTATTTTAATAATAATAAGATTGTTTAATTATGCTAACAGATTGTAAATTAACGAAGTAAAAAGGGTAACGTATCTTATTCCACGCAAAGGCTATTTCCTTAGGGAACACCGAAAACCCAATCTTTCTGCAATCCTATGCGATAATGGTGAAATCGTTGAATAATGTGCATTTATAAAATATCTTTGCACATTAAATTAAGTTTAGATTAACGAAGACGATACGCATCAAATGCTATTTTGCTTATTATATGAATGTGCCTGTCGCGTTTCGTGTTTTAGTTATAAAGATGTAACACAAATAAAAAATATTCGTACAACATTGGTGTCAGCAAACGATTATTCAATATTCTCTGCAACTTAATTTAAATATAATAGTATACACCTTAAATGACATGTACCGAACCATTCATTTTCATGAATATGCTAATGTTTGTTTTGTTAAAAATACAAATATGGTTTATGTGCTAACAAAAACACCAACCATAATAAGGTATAACAAGTATATGAGTGAGGCTGATAATAAAGGCATACGAATATTAGTGCTTCATTGCGTATATCGTCTGATCCATTATCTTAATACAAGTTCAATTATAATATAGAATATTCACATTTCAACTGTATATAATAACCCACAAATACGAAATGCAATTTATACTCATGTTGATGTAATGCTATTGTTCTGTTTCTTGGAGTCATCGTTAATGAAAATGATGTCTGCATAATAACACAACACCCTATGCTTTTCCGGTATCGGCAATGCCATTTTACATTTTATAGATATAATTGTCGTATTCAGTTTCCTCAATCATCCTAATGGATGAGTTTTCCTGCAACATTATAAAGCACTTACGTCGTTGAAGCTGAAGTAATTGCATTGACGCACAATTAAAAAAACGCATGACAAGGAATCTTCATATTGTCTGAACGCATGCATACTATTGACATTAACATCTTACAATATTTGACTCTAGGGATACACATTACAATTGTCTGCTGCTCAGTGGTATGTCTGTAGTAGTACATTTTTATATAATAATGTATGAGCACGCACTCGGCTTGTACTAAACATCCAATATTTTAGTAGTAGTTACGTTTATATACACAAGACGACATAAGTTTTGCAATACCATATACTGTATATTTCTTTCACATATCAACATTAACGTACATGCACATATATTTTGACACTGATATCACTTAATATTAATTTATATGAATGTTTTACTCTCTGATGCATGCGACTAACACTAATTGCATTATCGAAAATTGAATTGTTAAAACAAAAATATGTAATATTGTAATCAAGATAAAATAAAATCTCTACATAAATTCAACAATAAAATCAGCTAAATATCTGAGCAAAGTAACGTTAATTTCAACATAACAAATCAGTTCCCTCAGTTAACAATCGACGTTTTCTATGTGTTATGCTTCTCTGTATTAATTACACAATGAGTTAAGACTCGGGGACATTCATGATATTGTCAAACACTAATACGCTTGTATTTGTTTACGTCTATATAATGGAAAGGTAAAGCACAATCTACGTAAATATTTGCTCTTTTCAAAGGATTGCCAGAAAGGTCATGTCAATATAGGAGCTTTTGCTATTTTTAGCGGCTTGATCAAACATGAAATGTAATTTAAATAGCATTAATTGCAAATATCACAAAACTCACAATACATTGTTTATAGAACAATACAAAACTAATGAAAACAACCGATTTAATTGGTAAATGTCATACGCAGTTTTTTTTTATAATTGATATGAAACACAACCAACACAGAAGTAAAATATATTGCGACCATATATATTCTCAATAAAGTGAGTATAATGCATACTGAAAAACTTCAATCTCAATCTTACTTATAAATATGCAATATTTTGAAGTGACATGCCTAGCGCTCACATTTTTTGTTCGGTTTCCTGGGCTGCGCAATTATTCATCATGATAAAAATTGGCATGGTATAAATTATTTAGAATTGGGATGATAAACGAGGTGTTTATTATTAAACTTTGCTGTAATAATGTAACTCAAAAAATATTGACGTTAAAACAACTGAAAAATATATTTACAAAAACTCTCTCTCTCTCTGTTTGCCTGTCTGTCCTGTCATGTCTGTCTGTCCCTGTCTGTCTG